>NC_134269.1:165602174-165902174 GCF_031893055.1 Leptodactylus fuscus | reverse complement strand
AAGTCTTGCACAAAGGACTTTTTCTTCCACTGGTTTTAGTTTTTAAAGGAGGGACACAACTGACAGACCCCAAAAATGTTGCAAAAGTAAGAATGATTTAAAAAATAGACGTGTTAATAGTTTATTTTTGTCAATTCACAAAATTAAGTGAACAAACAAAAGAAAAATCTGAACCTGAGCAATATCTGAGGTGACCGCCCTGGGGAGGAAGAGTCCTGGAAGTGATGATATGGCTGCCACAGAACACATAATTGATGCTGTATTGTGCAAGTAAACCTAGTAGAGTTGGTGCTATATTGTGCAAGTGTACTTAGAAGAATTGATACTGTATAATGCAAGTGTACCTAGAAGAATTGATACTGTATAGTGCAAGTGTACCTAGAAGAATTGATACTGTATAGTGCAAGTGTACCTAGAAGAATTGATACTGTATAGTGCAAGTGTACCTAGAAGAATTGATACTGTATAATGGAAGTGTATCTAGAAGAATTGATACTGTATAATGGAAGTGTATCTAGAAGAATTGATACTGTATAATGGAAGTGTACCTAGAAGAATTGATACTGTATAATGCAAGTGTACCTAGAAGAATTGATACTGTATAATGCAAGTGTACCTAGAAGAATTGATACTGTATTGTGCAAGGACAGTGTACCAAATTATCGATTTGCTTTAGTTGTTTTTGTTTTTTTTTATGTAGATTGTGAGCCCCACATAGAGCTCACAATGTACATTTTTTTCCCTATCAGTATGTCTTTGGAGTATGAGATGAAAATCCACGCAAACACGGGGAGAACATACAAACTCCTTGCAGATGGTATTTTGCCCTTGGCGGGACTCGAACCAAGGACTCCAGCACTGCAAGGCTGCAGTGCTAACCACTGAGCCACCGTGTGGCCTCCTTAGATTTTTGTTTTGTTCATCCACTTCAGGCGTATCTCCAGTTATAAACTATGAGTATGAATGCCACCTTAAACAGATTTTCTGGGTTTCAAGACGTTTTAGAACAAATTATAAAGCTCTGAAAAGATATCAAACACTTTGTTATATACTTAGTGCCAGAATCCTTTCTTGACGCCAATATTCCTTCCTTCTCTGCAGAGACTAAGCTAGAGTGACATCAAGTTCATCCAGTAACTATAGACCATCATAGTACTTTGCCTAATGGCAGAAACTTGTGCAGGGACCAATAAACAGTAGTCAATTGCCATTTTCTACACTTTAGTATCTTTCCCTGAACAATGACCTTGTCCATTTCTCAATTTTCATTTAACCCCTTAACTGGAACAGAGGAAATTCTTACTTTTAGATGTTGTGCAGATTATTTGATCTCCTTTTTTATATATATAAATGAATGGAAATTCCCCTTGGAGATGATTCTTTCATATATCTCTTCCCTTCAGTAAAATCATTTCTTTGCAGAATTCCAGTTGTCTCCGAGCAATTAGTAGATCCTAAGATGTGCCCATTGTCCTGCTGAAATGTATTCACGCTGCAATTCACAGCGTACAGTTCTGCACAGATAGATACAAGAAGTTCAAACAGATCTTCATGATCATACTTGCTGAATACCGGAGCAGCGGCTGCGTCTCAGAAATGACCTTTATTATCATAAACACTGGTTTCGTCTTCTGCTACTGTATTTTTTATGGGGACTGAGCGCAAAGTTAGCAAAGGAAATATTTTTTTAATGGTGTCCTCAACTGTCCTCGCTCCGCAGGGTAAAGAAACAAGTTCTTTCTTTACCGTTTTTTAGGTCAATAATACGGTTATATATTATTTTTATATTATTATATGTTGATATATTATATACCCATTAGGACATATGGACATCAAAGAGAGGAATCCTTTGCTTGGGCACCCCTCTGTGAGTACAAAGAGCTGCTTTGTATATTGGACTGGAGCCATCCTTGTAATACACATGTAACCATTCATCTGATGGCCTACATGCCATGCTGCTTGATGTTTGGCCATGGCCTCTTCCAAAAAATCAACTGTTTATAGTGGAGCAAGGAGCAGGACCCTAGACAATCCAGAAATCACCCTAACATGGGGTATTTCCCATTTCATTTATATCATATATACATTTGTATATGCATGTGTGCTTATTTGTGAGTGTCCTGGAGCTATTGTCATAAAAGCAGCTGTCCGGTTGGTCAGTCACTTTACTTATCATTTTGTTAAAAAAGTTAATATTCAGCCCTACAGAATATTTTTTTTAATAAAATGGAGCTTGTGAGAGAGTGAGGACATCCCATACAAATCAGATAATCATCCAGCCCTACTGAAACTGGTGTGGCTGATGTTGGTCTAATGTGAATGAGCATCTTAGGAACACCACACCATAGTCAGTGGGGAGTGGGAGAAGTTGTAGGTGACATTTTTGGAGAAGCGTAAAAAAAATAGATTAATAAATTGTCAAGAATATCTCAAGAGGTTCAAAAGCATACTTGGGCAAATTAATTAAGACTGGCATATTGTATGCCAGTCTTTGTAAATGGCCTGGCTTGCACAGGGATTGAGAGATTTATATAGAAGCTGAAGCCCCCACCTAAATCTGTCTGAGGTCCCAGCACCAGTAAAAACTAGCAGGTGGTTTAGTAACTAAACCAGGCCACGGCTCGCCCCGATCCCTCGCCTGCAATGCCCACATTTGCAGAATGTGGCAGGTGAGGTGCAGATCAAGGATTGAGGCATATGTTTGGTGCAAGAAAGGGCTTTGAGCCAAAGGAGTGCCTCAATATCCACTCTATGGTAGTTTTTTGGAATAGAGAGAATGATAAATCCTCCACTGTGTTATAACTTCTATCCTAAAGATAGAAGAAACCGATGACCCATCTTGAGCAGACTATTCCTCCATTTACCTGTTGTTGCCCTTTTTCAGCTTAAATGACATTCGCTATTTCGGGAATGGCTCTACCTGAATGACATGCTCGCTACAGTACAGGCAGATTATAGGTTTGGTCTAACTGTTCAGATGGTGCTAGGCTTTGTTTACACAATGTGTGGCAGTGATGGCGGCTTTGAAAGGATTTATTACATGGAGCTCTCTGCTTTTAATATGTTTTTTATTAAAGAAAAGAGACAACATAACATGAAAGAAAAGGCAAATGTGTATTTCTCTACTGCCTCTAAATAAACAACCCGTGCCCTATGCCAGTGCCCTTTAGTATGTGTGCAGATTTCACGTACCCGCCAATGACAGGGTGCATCCTCCTACGTTCTCAATGCCACTTATAATGACAGGAGCATTACATCAGAGCACATTTTGCCTCCACACTCTGGCCTTTTAGTGCCTAACATATTGTTATCTTTTCTACATGAAGAAGATAGGAGGGCACCCTGCCACATTTATAAATAGTGCCTAGCATTTATTTACTCAGATGGTCTGGGTGGGCTTGACGTGAGTTATAATTTTCTACAGAGATACAAAACAGTGTATGTCTTTATTCAGAACTAGAGATGCGTTATAATACTTCTCATATGACCTTATTTCACTGTTATCGCCTCTTCTAGGTTTCTTCCGCTGATCAGACTTGGTGTCCAGGTCACGTGTGTCATGTATACAAAGTGGCTGCAATTGCCTTAGTCTTCTAGCACAATATCTCTAGTGATCACCCATCAAAGTACAGACATATCCACCAAACAAGGCTTCTGGTATTCTTTGTTACTTGTTTTACCTTTTCATTTGGTTCCCATCACCCTCAAAGACCTCAGAACGGCACTTTAATGCGGGTAGATATATTGTAGCGGGCCAATGCTACCACGAACAGTCAATTCCCTGAAGAAACAGTCAAGAAATAGAAATCACCGATACTCAACCATGTATTTAAGCTATATATTAAAATATGAAAAGGTGCCCCTGTGACCCTAGTCTATCTAGACTTATATTTCTGCATGAAATGTAAATCTTCACAATATAGCTGCTGTGAACTATTTTTGTGCATATATCAAAAGATTACCCTAATTTAGGTGAGAAAACAGATACACTAGACCAGTGATGGCGAACCTTTTTGAGACTGAGTGCCCAAACTGCAACCTAAAACCCAATAAATTATCGCAGAGTGCCAACACAGCAATTTAACATTAAAAATCTGTGGATCCACAATTGCAAACCCACAAATTACAGTCGTGTGAATGGGGTTTTACAGAGCTTGTACGGAAAGGTAAAGGTCTCTGCATTTGGTACTTTTGAACAGTTAATGTTCACGATTTACATCGCACAGGATCTGTTTTATAGTGACCGGCAATGTTATTACAGCCTGTACTAATATCACATCTACTATAGAACAGATACTGTGTGATATAAATAGTGATGGGACCCCAGACTGTACAATCTGCTCCACACACACACAGTACAATCCGCCCCGCAGTGGCCCACACACAGTACAATCTACCCCACAGTGGCCCCCACACAGTACAATCTACCCCACAGTGGCCCCCACACAGTACACTTTGCCCCACAGTGGCCCCAGAAAGCGTTATTCCTGTATACTCCACAGTAGCCCCCCTCCCCACACAGTATTAAATGCTCCACAGTAACCCCCCTCCCTCAACAGTAGCCCCCCTCCCCACACAGTATTAAATGTTGCACAGTAGCCCCCCTCTCCACACAGTATTAAATGCTGTACAGTAATACCCCTCCCCACACAGCATGAAATGGTCCACAGTAGTCCCCCTTCACACACAGTTCACACACACAAATATACTTACCTGAAGAGGCCCCAGGCGTCCTTCTCCTTTTGACTGTGGGCGTTGATGGCTTATGTCAATGCCAGACCTCATGTGTCTGGAGTGTGTCAGCAGTTCCTGCAAGATGAAGGCATGGATTGGCCTGCCCGTTCCCAAGACCTGAATCTGACTGAGCACATCTGGGACATCATGTCTCGCTCCATCCACCGAAGTCATGTTAAACCACAGACTGTCCAGGAGTTGACTGATGCTTTAGTCCAGGTCTGGGAGGAGATCCCTCAAGAGACCATCCACAACCTCATCAGGAGCATACCCAGGCGTTGTAGGGAGGTCATACAGGCACATGGAGGCCATACACACTACTGAGCCTCATTTTGACATGTTTTAATTACATTACATCAAAGTTGGAGCAGCCTGTAGTGTGTTTTTCCACTTTAATTTTGGGGGTGACTCCCAATCCAGGCCGCCATAATTTAATAAATTTGATTTCCATTGATGATTTTTGTGTGATTTTGTTGTCATCACATTCAACTTTGTACAGAACAAAGTATTCAATGAGAATATTTCATTCCTTCAGATCTAGGATGTGTTATTTGAGTGTTCCCTTTATTTTTTTGAGCAGTGTATATATGCAGGGATTCAAAAGGAGATATAGCATACATATATAGAACATACATGTTATATCACTCAGAAGAAAAATAGGTATAGTGGTCTGCCTACAGAACATAAAGTAAGCTCTATTAAATGTGACTGATCCTTTGTAAGTAGGCCGGCAGCTTAGGGGCCATGGTTTCCAGACTGCGAGAGTTTGCGGACCTGGCATGATGCCCCTTTAAAAGGGGTCAAATATAAAAAATGTATAGTGCCTAGCTCTGCAATCCATGCAGCCCTGTTCTATGTATATTTTATAAGGATTCCCCTTTGAATAATAATTGTTCACTAAACTAACTTAAGCTAAAAAGGTTAAGAATGTTTTGCACTAAAATGATGTCATATAAAGCATCTGACTCTAAAAATATCATGGCACGAATATAGCATTGCTCTAGTGATCGTAAATCAAAGCCATTTTTAAGATTGAAGATCCTGGAATGTGGGGCACTTGGCACTGCCGGTGAAATGCTGGATGTGTATGTGCTGGACTCTAGAAAGTATATTGAAGTTGGCACGGGCTGGCTTTACACAGATGATCTTGTAATCTGATTTAGCGTCCCACTTGAAGAATGACTTTGCCCAAGGTCATGTGGATGTTCATGAAACTGTATCCAAGTCCAGTGACCATTTACCATGACCACAACGAGAGTGAAGAGGTAGTTCAATATTAGAGAGCAGCTTTTTGGGGAGAAACACAGAGTGTAAGTAGATATTACTCCGAGGTCTCCTGTGTCTCTCAACCCTGACATTGGAATTGTCAACACATTAGCAGCTACTGTGTAATTTATCCAGATCTCAGGAGAGTAATCCCACAGGATGAAATCCGAGTGCACGCTACATCAAACCGAATCAGCAAGGGGCAACAGGTGCAGAATGGGAACAAGACTTTGCCCGAACAAAGCCATTCACATTTACTGTTTTTCCATTCTTTCACTGCCCTGAAAATGTCCACCTGTCCTGAAGGCTTTTCATTGGAGGGTTATGACCGCACATTCCTACAGTGCCTGCTAAATTGTCACAATGAAAATGATCCCGGCACCCCGCAATAATGTGAAATAAAACTGCAGCCAAATAATCTCTTCACTTGCTAATAAGGCAGATTGCAAACTAAAGGTCTTGTCTTATCCAAGGCTGAAACAAATTCTTAAAGGGGAGCTACTGAATACGGTGAAACGGACAAATCTACAAGTCTTGGCAGTGGGTCAGTGATTGGCTGTGTCTTGACTGTTTTTGCTAATATCTGAATATGCTGTTTGTAGATCTCTTATATCTGCCTCTACACATAAGTAGAGATGAGCGAACACTAAAATGTTCGAGGTTCGAAATTCGATTCGAACAGCCGCTCACTGTTCGAGTGTTCGAATGGGTTTCGAACCCCATTATAGTCTATGGGGAACATAAACTCGTTAAGGGGGAAACCCAAATTCGTGTCTGGAGGGTCACCAAGTCCACTATGACACCCCAGGAAATGATACCAACACCCTGGAATGACACTGGGACAGCAGGGGAAGCATGTCTGGGGGCATAAAAGTCACTTTATTTCATGGAAATCCCTGTCAGTTTGCGATTTTCGCAAGCTAACTTTTCCCCATAGAAATGCATTGGCCAGTGCTGATTGGCCAGAGTACGGAACTCGACCAATCAGCGCTGGCTCTGCTGGAGGAGGCGGAGTCTAAGATCGCTCCACACCAGTCTCCATTCAGGTCCGACCTTAGACTCCGCCTCCTCCGGCAGAGCCAGCGCTGATTGGCCGAAGGCTGGCCAATGCATTCCTATGCGAATGCAGACTTAGCAGTGCTGAGTCAGTTTTGCTCAACTACACATCTGATGCACACTCGGCACTGCTACATCAGATGTAGCAATCTGATGTAGCAGAGCCGAGGGTGCACTAGAACCCCTGTGCAAACTCAGTTCACGCTAATAGAATGCATTGGCCAGCGCTGATTGGCCAATGCATTCTATTAGCCCGATGAAGTAGAGCTGAATGTGTGTGCTAAGCACACACATTCAGCACTGCTTCATCACGCCAATACAATGTATTAGCCAGTGCTGATTGGCCAGAGTACGGAATTCGGCCAATCAGCGCTGGCTCTGCTGGAGGAGGCGGAGTCTAAGATCGCTCCACACCAGTCTCCATTCAGGTCCGACCTTAGACTCCGCCTCCTCCGGCAGAGCCAGCGCTGATTGGCCGAAGGCTGGCCAATGCATTCCTATGCGAATGCAGACTTAGCAGTGCTGAGTCAGTTTTGCTCAACTACACATCTGATGCACACTCGGCACTGCTACATCAGATGTAGCAATCTGATGTAGCAGAGCCGAGGGTGCACTAGAACCACTGTGCAAACTCAGTTCACGCTAATAGAATGCATTGGCCAGCGCTGATTGGCCAATGCATTCTATTAGCCCGATGAAGTAGAGCTGAATGTGTGTGCTAAGCACACTCATTCAGCACTGCTTCATCACGCCAATACAATGCATTAGCCAGTGCTGATTGGCCAGAGTACGGAATTCGGCCAATCAGCGCTGGCTCTGCTGGAGGAGGCGGAGTCTAAGGTCGGACCTGAATGGAGACTGGTGTGGAGCGATCTTAGACTCCGCCTCCTCCAGCAGAGCCAGCGCTGATTGGCCGAATTCCGTACTCTGGCCAATCAGCACTGGCTAATGCATTGTATTGGTGTGATGAAGCAGTGCTGAATGTGTGTGCTTAGCACACACATTCAGCTCTACTTCATCGGGCTAATAGAATGCATTGGCCAGCGCTGATTGGCCGAATTCCGTACTCTGGCCAATCAGTGCTGGCCAATGCATTCTATTAGCTTGATGAAGCAGAGTGTGCACAAGGGTTCAAGCGCACCCTCGGCTCTGATGTAGCAGAGCCGAGGCTGCACAAGGGTTCAAGCGCACCCTCGGCTCTGATGTAGGAGAGCCGAGGGTGCACTTGAACCCTTGTGCACCCTCAGCTCTGCTACATCAGAGCCGAGGGTGCGCTTGAACCCTTGTGCACACTCTGCTTCATCAAGCTAATAGAATGCATTGGCCAGCACTGATTGGCCAGAGTACGGAATTCGGCCAATCAGCGCTGGCCAATGCATCCCTATGGGAAAAAGTTTATCTCACAAAAATCACAATTACACACCCGATAGAGCCCCAAAAAGTTATTTTTAATAACATTCCCCCCTAAATAAAGGTTATCCCTAGCTATCCCTGCCTGTACAGCTATCCCTGTCTCATAGTCACAAAGTTCACATTCTCATATGACCCGGATTTGAAATCCACTATTCGTCTAAAATGGAGGTCACCTGATTTCGGCAGCCAATGACTTTTTCCAATTTTTTTCAATGCCCCCAGTGTCGTAGTTCCTGTCCCACCTCCCCTGCGCTGTTATTGGTGCAAAAAAGGCGCCAGGGAAGGTGGGAGGGGAATCGAATTTTGGCGCACTTTACCACGTGGTGTTCGATTCGATTCGAACATGGCGAACACCCTGATATCCGATCGAACATGTGTTCGATAGAACACTGTTCGCTCATCTCTACACATAAGCAGTTCTACCTCTGGCTGAAGACACCCAAATTTAAAAGATACTATGGCCTATTTCCTATGGGCTGTTGGAGGGTGGCCCTCAGAATAATTTTATCTGGTGGGTCTAAGGCCTTGTTCACATCTGCGTTCAGTAATCCGTTCGGGGGAGTCTGCAAGGGGACCCCCCTGAACGGACTACCGTACACATTGGCAAGCGGTGTGCAGTGAAAGCACACGGATCCCATAGACTATAATGGGGTCCATGTGCTTTACGCATGGTCTCCGAACGGAACATGCGGACAGAGAAGTAGGTCACGATATACTTTCCTGTCCGCATGACTCGTGCGGAGACCGCGCAGAAGGCACACAGTCCCCATTATAGCTTGCCAATGTATTCGGTAGTCTGTTCAGGGGGGTCTCCATGCGGATTCCCCAAACGGATTACCAACGCAGATGTGAACAAGGCCTAGGGACCTCAGTCTAATACTGTCGAGAAGGAATGGATAACCTCAGGAATCAAGCCGGTCAGCATACTCTGATACTCATATTTGCTACAAATTCGTGTTTTATTTATTACTGGAGCTTAATAAGGGGTCAATCATGAAATAATGATGCATGGTATAACACCGCCACCCCATCTCTATAGCCATCTAGGTGGTGCCACAGCTCCATTCTCAGCTGTAATCCCACCCACTTTTCCCTCATTGACTTAACATTTGGCAAACCTAGCACTGACTTCACACACGAAACTGCAAGGGGGCATTAACATGTAGGAAGTTGGCGCTGATTCTGGAACGATAACTCACGGCAGAATTGGTGCTGAAAAAAAGCCTCCCATTGACCTCAATGGGTTCTGTTTTCCATGTGGAACCCATTGAAATCAATGGGAAGCTTTTTGTCTCTTTGATTTCAATGGGTTCCTTATGGTAAACGGAATCCATTGAAGTAAATGAAAGTCTTTTTTTCAGCGCTGATTCTGCCACGAGTTATCGTGCCAGAATCAGCGCCAATTTCCTACATGTGAATGCCCCCCAAGAAAGAAATAAAGGAATTTATAAGGACTTTAATGCCATGACTTTAGCTTAAAGGAGTTCTCCAGCCCTGAATTGATTTTTCACACTCATAACCTATCCACAGAGTAGGTCATCAGTATGTGATCTATTGGGGTCCGATCCTGCACAGCTTAGTGTTGTCATAATATGGAATTTTTTTCAAAGTTTAAAGTACAACAAAAAAATGTTTCTTTTATGTGTTTATTAAAGTGACAAAAAACCCAACCGAACCCATTGTCAATGGGATCCATCAAGCTCACTTTGTGTCCAAGACGTGACAGATCCGACAGCACCGTTATTTTTACGTGTAAATGCTAAGTCTAACACAGATATGAAATCGGACTTGTCCATATTTAGAATTCCTGTAACCAGATTAACAAAATGGAAAAACATAAAACACGATTAATTTGGAGAACTTTTTGGAAGAAAGCCCAAACTATGTCATCATTTGTAAACGTAGTAAATGTTAGGGTGCATTCACACTGAGTAAACGCTAGCTTATTTTGTAGAGTAAAATTACACTTGTAAATTTTGCTATCCCATTGACTTCAATGACATTTTACAGGCGTATTTTTTACGTATTTTATTGTTGATGTACCACCATAGTTACGATGTAACTTTTTTATCGGAAAATGAAGAATAAAAGTTAAATTTTATATATCTGCTGCAATATTTCTGATTTCCATTCTGGATGTAGCTGGTGCACCTTTATTTTTTGGATTACAAGTATTCTTTGGGAGGAGTCCACCCGACACCGTGCTCTCTGGAATTGGGACATTTCAAGTATATATGGTGAGCTGAATTACAACTTTTTCTATATTGTATTTTTTACAGGCGTATTTTTTACAGGCGTATTTTTTACAGGCGTATTTTTACACTTACAAAATATCATTGAAGTCAATGGGATAGCAAAATTTACAAGTGTAATTTTACTCTACAAAATAAGCTAGCGTTTACTCAGTGTGAATGCACCCTAAGAAGGTGTTTTGTGTTTTTATACATGAGTGCTGCATAAGGCTGCATTCACACAGAGTAACATTGGCGTTTTTTGTGCTTATTTTGGCACATAGCGCCGCGTATACGCCGCGTTTGCGCCGTTTAACGCGAACGCAAAATAGCGCGGCGTTAACGCGGCGCTATGTGCCAAAATAAGCACAAAAAACGCCATCGTTACTCTGTGTGAATGCAGCCTACCTGTGCAAAAATGATTTTGTCTGCCGCAGATTATTCTCCTAAAATTGTGCTAACAATATAGATTTGGTTGAATGATGATATGTTGTTGCCTAATTCTTATTATGCACAGGCTATCTAGGAATGTGCGATGTTGGAGGATGTCAGTGACTGCAGCTCGCTGTTTACATGTGTTTGGGCGGTTGCTTTGTATGCACAAATGATTGGAATTTTACATTTGCTAGCATATTTCCCATTGCCTCATACTTGTCTATTCCTCTGACCAGCCTTCATCTTTTTCACACACATCAGTAGCAATATTTTGTCAGAATTCCTAGACTTAAGTAAAAAAGCTAATTTCGGATGAGGTAATTCTCTTTATATGACATCCTTGGTGCATTTTCTTCCCGGTAACCAGTCTCTCTTCATTGTTCTCCCCCAGCCAATCACATGATAATAGGATTTTGCCTCTGATAAGACAATGGATTTCTTTCTAGCTTGCCCTTATGTGTCTACAAATCTTAGAATTAAGAAGCTATCTTCAATTTATTACACTTTTCTCTCTTTTTGATTGACGTAGATTAAGCAGACATTGTCGACGTTGTAAGAATACTCAAGATTTTTTCTCATCAATCAAATGTTCGGCTTTTTTTTATGCCGTTTTTATGCCTTGTCCCAAAATATTAAGAAGCTGTTAGATAAATTGACATAAACCTGTTAAAAATTTTTCCGGGGATAGGTTGCTGCTCAGGAAGCGTATCTAAGCATTTTATGTACAATGCTCCCCGTGTGCACCTTGGTCCCGGACATAATGGTCTCCCTTCCATTAGCAGCTTTTCACTGTAAGTACGTGGAGCAAGACACCAGTTATGAGACGGATTCATGAGTATTTAGTACTATGAACAATACGGAATATGGAACTGGAGATCATTTTTGTAAAAATTTTTATTACATCAACAACTCAAAACTTTAAAGGATTGCAAAGACATTGCAATATTGTAAGATGTTTCTCCTCTCTCTGCTACATTCATTTGCAGAAAAAAATGCATACGTAGCCAGCAGGGTAGACATATCTAATACAGCAGGGTTACCCCGGGGCAGGTTTAGGAACTATTTGTCAATTACGTCACAGATTAGACACCTTCACAATGAAAATAAATGTGTCATACAACGGACAATTTCAGCTATGCCTTGTAGTAGCGCGGCCTGGCGAATATTTGCAGACGTATACACACACTTGCAAACATTTGTTCACATTTCTAATGGATTAATTTTAATAGATATGTTAAAAATAGAGATGAGCGAACAGTGAAATATTCGATATTCGTTTCGAAAAGCCCCTCAATATTTGACTATTCGAACAAATATTGAACCCCATGATAGTCTATGGGGAAAAAAGCTTCGTTTCAGGGGAAACCACTCTTCGACTCAGAAGAGTCACCAAGTCCACTATGACATCTCAGCAAATGATGCCAACACCTCTGGAATGCAACTGGGACAGCAGGAGAAGCATGCCTGGGGGCATCTAACATGCCCAAGTCCCTGTATTACGCCACTAATAATGCGGGAGCTGACTTTTTCCCAACGGAATGCATTGACCAGCGTTGATTAGCCGAATGCCATGCAGAGTACAGCATTCGGCCAATCAACGCTGGTTCTGCCGGAGGCTCATCTGTGAGGAGGCAGAGTCTAAGATCAGTCCACAGCAGTCTCCATTGTGGTCCTATCTCAGGTATAGCAGAGTTGACACAGCTCTGCTACATCTTAGGTGTAGCAGAGTTGTCCGCTCAACTCTGCTATACCTGGGATGCAGTAGAGCTGGCCGTGCGCTGAACTCTGCTACACCGGAGATGCAGCAGAATTGGCCGTGTGCTGAGCTCTGCTACACCTGAGATTCAGCAGAGCTGGCCGTGCGCTGAGCTTTGCTACACCTGAGATGCAGCAAAGCTGGCCGTGTGCTCAATGCTGCTACATCTGAGATGTAGCAGTGCTATGTTAACTCTGATATACCTGAGATGTAGCAGTGCTGTGCGCTCAACGCTGCTACATCTGAGATCGGCAGCAGGGATCGGCAATTGTGCCTGCGCAATGTGTGAACACAGCAGAGATGACTGTTGATCCCTGCTGCTGGGCAGTGCAAGGGATCAGTGCTGGGGGCAACGGGTGGAAGATGAATGTTTCTCCTGGTCCCTGTCCTAATAAGAGTTGGGTGGCAGGGGTCCGGAAAGCAGGTGGATGTTAAGTATCCCTGATATACAGTATATTATGTGTAAAATGCAATCATGGAGACCCATAAAGCTGCATAGGAGCTGCAGACACAGAACAGTTGGATATATTTAACTAAGCATATTTTCAAAGTTGTTCCATTTCACTGACAAAATGGATAGTTTATTGACTGACTCCGAGAATTGGCTCAGTGCCGATACTACAGAATGAACGGGGCTGCCTCTTTGCTTCCCCTTTTCTAAATGAGCACCCAGGTTTAGTGGCTGAAACCCTCAGCAGTAAGCTTTTATCTCTGGGCAAAGTTGCAGGAGGCCGCACATGTATTCTGATGAATGGACGCCTATGTATTATAATGATTGCGTGCTCGAGAACAAGACGAACTACAGTATCTGCAGTGGTGACATCATTCATCTATAAAAGCAAAAAACTGAGAAAGACAAAGGAGATGTAGCTAATAATGAGAGAGCTAGAATGAATTTATTAGGCAGCACAACATTCTGCCCATTCATTTTCTGCCACTGACTGCACCGTCTAGAGGATATACGCAGCCAAATACAACATTTGTTCCATTTTCTGTTTTGTTTTGTTCTTTTTAGTCGGTGGCGAAATATAATATGATAATGACCAACAAATCACTGCTCAGATCACATTCGGTAATGAAAGAGGAAATAACAAGTAGAAGAATAAAGCTCCTTAAACGCAGCTGAACGCCATCCAAATGTCAACTTTAAACAGTGTTGAGGTTTGTTGCCCAAATTTGCAAGCTGTCTCGTAAAGGTGCAACATATGGACTTGTAACAAATGCAGAACGGCAACCAGCAAGACACATAATGACCTCGACTGACTTCTTCCGTCTCCAATTTCCTTGGCAAATCCTAATCTTTTTCTGCACCAGCAGCCGTCACTCAAGCTGTGTATTGCAGTTGTCATGGTGATTCTGCATTTTAATCGCTGCGCTCTCGCCTCATGTATTTAAGTATATGTAATAGCTTTCTCTTTGTGAAAATAATATGTGCTTTTTCTGCTGGCAACAGAAAAACCATTAAATAATTTCAGGGAAGATTCACTGGTAAAGCATTTTTCAATGCATCCGTCACCGTAGACTAACTTTTATATGCGGTTATATATGAAATGTGTCGGCACAACTTTAACCCTTGCATTACCCACTATAATTTAGCAGTTTTCAAAGGAAAATAAGCAACCATCCACTATGGGTTGATATTGGCTATGTAGTTAGCAAAGTTTAGCTTCTTTGTAATATACCTTCATTTCCATTTGCGTGGTTTTCTCTTTATAGTTTTATTATACAATGTACCAATGTTATTATTATTATTATTATTATTATTATTATTATTATTATTATTATTAAGATAATAAGTGTGTGCCAGGGAAAGTTTTTTCCAACTATATATTTCACCTATAGTATCTGTGCAGTGAGGGGAAGTTAGCTCAGTAGAAGCAGTGCTGCGGACCCAAACATTCAAGACAGGGACACAAAACATGCAGCAAACTAGTTTATTTAGAAACAAAACCAGGACAATAAATAAACCCTCACTTCAGGTACAAACAAAAAAAAAAAACCCTGCTCGTCTGAGCAACTAACTAAACTGAACTGATAGCCTAACTATATATGTGGCTTACTTCCAGCCACGTGAACAAAACAGGAGCAATATAGTCTCATCGGTTACAGGACGGAACCATACACCTCCTTTCACTCGATGGAACCGCAATGGAATGAAGGATCTGCAGCCTTTTTCTGGCCCGTTAATGAGCCCAGGATCTACACCTGGGCTGAGGCCTACTCCAGATCCACCCTGGACCACACATGTCAGAAACCTGGGGCTGATATATCTGGACTCCAGAACTCTGCTTGTAAATGTAGTATTATATGCCAAGATGTTAAATGAATGGCCATCCATGTTGCACATTGACAGTCTGGGTTTGTCATATGGAAAAGGCTTGACCCTTATTAAAGTGTGGTGTTTCACTTTTTTTTAACTATTGTTTAGGGGGTGTTTGAATGTTTTTGGAATATTCTTTTTTAGCATATTTTACTTCCTTAAGGTTCTTCCTAGTCACATTATAGCTGAGCATTGTCAGGAGAAATCTGTACATACTGGGACAAATAAACTAATAAAAATGCACCACAATGCTAGCAAAATTTGTACCAGAAAAACTGGTGTACATGCATTACATTTTTTATGAGACTTTAACAGTTTCTGCACCTCGTCTGATAGATGAGCAAGACTCGTTAAAAGTTGAAAGTTTTGAGACAGAAAATTGGGGCAAATGCACCAAAATTCTGGGCAATGTGCCAAAATTTTGTTGAGAATTCAGTGTAAAGGTAGACTAGACAGTCTAAGGAATTTGGAAAGATATTTGGAGCATTGTGATGAGTTTCAGATACGATGGAGCTTATTAGCATGAACCTCGCTCTCAGGTTCTGCGACTGAATCAGGAAGGCACTACCTCTGCACTCCCTACAACTATGACTCCAGTTTACAGTGCACCTCCTTATAACAGGAGTAATTCTAATAATGAAGTGATTGGATTAATTTATGTTATTTATTATATTATAAACCAGATAATGGATGATTCTGCGTCTTAGTCTCCTTCTGCCTTTCTTATAGGTATATTTTCGAGCGGTTACAAGTCTTGTAAGTGAAGTTTAATGTCTTTCTCTAAACAGCTAGATCTTGGAGCCATTATGGCTTCCTCCCATGAGAAGTGTCTATAACTCATCCAAGCGATCAGGATGTTTTTGTCTTTCTTCTCTGTACACACTACAATTTACATAATCTAGTATGATGCTGAAAGCCTGCTATCTTGGCTTTGCTGAGCATGGCAGTTCATAAATGTTTTCTCTAGGCAAGATTGCCTTAATTCTTCATTGTCTGGGTGAAGCTTTATAACAGATTGTATACTGAATAATGTAATAATTACCCGTTATAGCTGCTCTGACAGTGTAAACAGGTTTATAGAAATAAGAAACATGAAAGCTGAAGTCTGCACAATGATCCAGATCATGGATGAGAAGGAGCAAAAGAAAACTAACCCTTTAGGTCAGTGGACGCTGCGCCTTTAATATGTACGTATGAAAAGATTATCATAGAGTGGAGGTCTTGTACCTGTGGCTCTCCAGCTCAGTGCACCTTGAGAGTTAAAATTTGCATCAGGTGGACAACCAAAGATTAAGGAGTAAAAGGTTAAACCAGTGTGTCCACTATACAATATATTGGGAAGTTGCATACTGTTACAGACATACACAATGGTAGTATGACCTAGCTGAGTGGCCATCTCGTAGGGACAGGCAATATAGATACTATTGAGTTTCATGTGGTTATAATGCAGAAGAACATTCTAGCCATATGGATTGGACAATGTGATACCATATCAGCTCACTGACTCGTCTATGATGCAGCAGAAATCCTTCAGATGGGTCTTCAGATGAACGACTTTGCCCTATAACCTTGGCAAAATGTCTGCTGGCGGCTGTCTGCTGGCCATTGTCACCTCTTCACCCATACCCAATGATTTCAGTGAAATATAGTTCTGCAGAGAGTTGGGAGACAAGGATCATCAGACAGAATCCTTTGCATCTCCCAGAGCTGGATGTTGTTTTTTGTCAAAATAGTCTATTTGCCCACTTTATGGCCCGGCTTATAGAGCAAGAAGCAGGGTTCACGGTTGTACTTTGTCCTGATCACTTCAGAATACGTTTCCTTTTGTTGTTTCTTATCTTCCTTTCATTTCTTATTCAGCAATCAATATATTCTCTTTAGCAATGCGCCTTCTGTGCCAGGTCCTTACCTTGCTCTGGATAGATGGATAACACATTTTTATTAAATGATTCGCCAAGTGGGTCTGTGGAGGAATAATGTCTGTTACAAATGAAAGATTTCTATGAAGGTCTTTGGTAAGTTCTATTGTCTTACATCATATGTAAAATGGTCATTTAATATATGTATAGTAGCCCAGTTGTGCCTATAGTTATAGTGGAGCATAGCTTTGGATGGATTACCTATTCTTTGTAGTCTGCGCATATGAACGTAATGGCCTGCATTATCACAGTTCTGCTAAAGCCATCCAGGGACACCAGATCAATAGCAGTATATCCTGTAGTTTTCAGTGGGAACTGAAGATGAGCTCATATGTATAGGCTATAGGAGTATATCAGCCATGTTGGATTGGTTTCCGCTGCCAGTAAGATACAGCTCTGCCTGCCTAAATGAAATTATCATATATGTTGAGTCGAGTATAGGAAAGAATGTCATGATGAGGTTAAGTCAGAGAAATATACAGAAGCTGCAACAGCAAGCGGTAGGGTGAGATCAAGACAACCTGGTTGAGGAATACTTGAGAAAGCATGTCCAGCAGATCCATTGCATCTGAGGAAATCTGGACCTGGCCTTGCATATGACTTCAGGCATTGCCTACCTTACAGTCAGAGTTGCTTGCTGACAGTTATTGTAAGCAGTTTTCATACACCTGCATAGTAAGCTCAGAGTAGTGTGCATGTGTTAAAGAAGCACTGCTGCACTTTTACATATAATACATATAATATCTCACCAACAATATTCTAGCTGATTAATTTCTATGGCCCCAACCATTTGTTTTTATGGTCCCATGTATGGGACAGAGAGCCCGGGGCATAACTCCAGACAGCTCCTATTCCTGACTGTTCTGCAGCTTGTGCTCACTGACCTGTGTAAATGTGGCTCTAGAATCACAGATGGCGGATGTCATCCACTTGGTGTCCATGTCATTCAATCACAGCCTGATGACATTCACCCAGTCATGTCTAGGTCACCTAAGACTTCCTATGAACTTATAAATTGAATCAGCATTTGTCTTTCTTTTTGATGGCTTTTTTTTTCCATCTCCACTAATCTACACCCTCCTTGTTCCTCTCCACATCCCTATAAATAGAGAGAGCTGCCCTATGATGTCATTCGTCCCCTACGCAAATGTAGATACAGATACAGGAACACTTATTTACTAATATTCACCCTGATGATTGGGCCGTATAACAGGAGTGCAGTGATATAGTATCTGAGTTCTTACAATGATCACTTGTAGAGTCATAAACCTCCCCTCTTGTTGTCATTCAGTGTGTGCTGTGTGCAGAATCTCCTGTGTATTTTTAGAAACTTCACACTGACTTCCCCCAGTGAGCCTATTGATTTCCTTTCCCCAACATCTGTTATCACAGGAGAGTTGGCACACCACCAAACTCATGGTGTATAACCATGTTAAGCTACCTACTTTAGTCCCAGTGATAGTCATCTTATATTATGTAATATAAAATAATGCATACAGTATCACATTGTCACTATACCACAATAAAAGTGTCATGTTGATGCAGCTCTTATATGCCTGGTTGGAGGTGCAGCAAACACTGCGATTGTATAAAAACATGAAAAGAAAAATTCTCTAGATTTGATCATTTCCACTTTTGGTGCAAAATATCACCTAAAATGTTTCAAAAATGCTTATTCACATATTACATTGATTACACTTCATCATGTTAAAAATGGTACCTTTGCATCACATAAAATATATAAAACTTACGACTAATTTATATGTAGAAAAGTAAAGAAAATTAAATTAGTATTAATGATGAGCAGTAAAAATATGACAAGGCAATTGGCATGCCTGGGAAGACAGAATATGAATTTCACTTGGATGACTAGTTAGTGAGCGACACCAAGTACAAATGGCAAGATTCCCATCTGTTTTCTTAAGTAATGTCCCTGTTTGTAACACTTGATACATTTTTTTCCAGTGACTGTGTTTCAGCTTTGATGCTTATTCATTGAGCATCAGACCCCAGGCGATGACATACAAGCAGTCTGCAGCTGTATCATAGACTATTCCAAGTATTAAATGTGCTCAGGACCTTTGCTAAGATAACACTGTGCATCTCCTTAGCGGGGTCAATTGCTACAAATTGGTTCAGTGACTCCGAAAGCTCCGTCCGTTTCTGAGTTCATCATTTTAAGGACATCGCTTAAAAGTATATTAATGTGGTTATTCATGAACATGTAATATCTTTATCAACTATGTGACCAAAACATGAATATTTGACAGTAGAGGAGGTATGGCTATGGTGTTTTAAGTGCTGTAAAGAAATACTCTTAAATTTTCAGAATGCAGAAAAATATACTTTAAAATACACTATATAGCTTTAAAGAACGTTCTGCTCGGCTGTTTCAAACTGCTATAGCTCCTTCAAGGTCTGCTACATAGCCTTCCCTGACTTCTCAATGAAAATCCACCTAGTTTTGTTGAACTATAGGACCTGGGTATGAATCCCTGTATTATAAGGTAATCCAAATAGTGGTCTATACTGATGACTATGTATAAGAACAAGATACAGCTGCAAATAGACCCATACATCTGATGCAGCTTTGCCATGTCCATGACGTCTAAGGTAGTGGCTTTATTTATTGGCAGGAAGACATTTAAAGGCACTGTCCAGTTCACTTTTATTGATGACTTGTCCTCAGGATAGATCATCAGGAAGAGAAAAGTGAAGGTCCAAGACCCCTCTTTGATCAGTTATTTGAAGAGGGCAAAGTATTTTATTCTTGGAAGTCAACACGCGGATCATGTTTCATGGCTAAAACTTTGTTAGTCTGAATACATTCTTATGCTCTTGTTCTCAGGCAGTAACTACCACCATAGCAGCAGAGGCAGCTTCCACAGGGCCCGGCGACAGCCGCTACCGCTGCTATCATTATACTCGGGGGTCTTTTCGGACCTCCAAAGTATAATGATTGGTGGACCAGGAGAGGTAAGAAACATAAAAAACACTGTTACTTACCTCTCCACGATCCGTGCAAACTTCGGCCTAGTCGTCTGACGTCTCATGACCCTGGCCTGCGTCCCGGGTCATGTGACGTCTTACGTCATTGAAGATCGACTACTTCGGAGGCTGACAGCGTAAGAGACGGGAGATAGGTGAGTAACAGAGGTGGTTTTTATGGGTTTTTTTCCACCTGGGTCTCCGATTATTATATTCTGGGGTCTGAAAAGACCCCAGAGTATAATAATTGTTTATGGGTGTCCACAGTGGGACATAATACGGTGTGCAGGGGCCACTATTGGGGATAATACTGTGTGCAGGGGCCTCTATGGGGAATAATACTGTGTGCAGGGGTCACTATGGGGGATAATACTGTGTGCAGGGGACACTATGGGGGATAATACTGTGTGAATGGGCCACTATGGGGCATAATAGAGTGCGCAGGAATGCATAGGAGGGGGTCGGTCGAGGTCTTTGGCGTTGGTCGGGGGGGGGGGGGGGGGGCATGTCAAAAGTTCGCCTCAGGGCCCCGCCATTCCTAATGTATAAGGAGTGTCAGGAGGAATAACTGTTGGCATAATGTCTGAAGTGTATGTCCAGCCTTACTCTTCCAGGGTAACTTTGCTTCATTTATTATTATTGTAATACATGAGAAAACAGGAGATAGTGCTCTTATAGAGTAGTAAACCTCCGCATCATGGATCCTTTGTCCTTGCGTTAAAGATTGGGATTCACCTGACTGAATTGTACTAGTATTGGCACAACCCTATAGTTGACCTTAGAATAGAATGTATCCTTGTGTCTGTATCCTTGTCTGTTGAATTGTATTTCACAGATATTTAAGCTCTGACACTAACACATGCTTTACCTAGGCCCCAGCCCCAGCCTAGATTTTGGTAGAGTATGATCTTCCTGAGCGTTGACTACCTCCTGGCATTGCTCCATGGACCTCCTGAATGTCTGCAGTTCACTATCTGGATTTGAATGATTTTTGCTTTCACATTAATCCTCATGGCGCGGCGAAGCTGAAGTTTATTTGACACTGCAATATTATTTAACAGGATCTTATTCTCAGTGGTGATTTATCATTGTAACAAAATCTGCAAAGAGAATAACATCAATCATTTACAAGTGATTTTATCACAAAAAAGTAATACTCCGTAAATGTCAAGGATTTGTAGAGTATGACAAGTACCATACTGAGCTCATAGCGATTCATTGTTCCGTAAATATCCAGTGATGTGTTGACTTTTTACCTGGAAGCATTATGGTAGATAAAACGGAATTGCTTGCTATTAATATAGTGGAAATGTAAAATGTTTGCTTTATTCCTCTGGTGAGACCAGAAAAGATATATTCTTTTGCATGAAAGAAGACAGCCAATGCATTATGGGTGGTTGAATGATCCTCTTATTACCCTCCAGAAAACAATGCAAGGAATATGTGCAGCCTGATATTCAGAGGTAACTTCTCACATCAATATTCGCTGTTTTTCCCGCAGTGCTTTAAATAGAAAGTCCACATAGTTTTCCTCTGTGGACTTTCTGCTTCAGTTATTAGAGATGAGTGAACAGTAAAATGTTTGATATTCGTTTCGAGTAGCCCCTCAAATCCTATTATTGTCTATGGGGGGGAAAATGCTCATTTCAGGGGTAGGCAACATTCGATCAAATTACACTTACCAAGTCCACGAGTGAGGGTCGGGCTGGATCCTCCGAGAAGTCTTCTCCGTGCAGCGTCCCCACGGCATCTTCCGGCTCTGAATTCACTCTGCCAGGCATCGGGCCTGGGCAGAGCCGACTGCGCATGTCCGCACTACAAGAAAATGTAGTGCAGGCATGCGCAGTCGGCTCTGCCCAGGCCCGATGCCTGGCAGAGTGAATGAAGAGCCGGAAGACACCACGGAGAAGACTTCTAAAGGTAGGAGAAGAACCAGCATTGATTGGCCGACTGTATAGCATTCGGCCAATCAATGCTGGTTCTGCATCGAACTATTCCATTTGAATAGCGAGTGGTACTCGATCGAGTACGAGTACTTTGAATACCGTAATATTCGAGCGAATACCTACTCGATCGAATACTACTCGCTCATCTCTATCAATTATATCTATATATCGAAAATGCCGCGTTTCCGTAGAAATCATTGACATGCTGCGATTTCCAAAAACGCAACAGTTTTTGAAATTGAAGCATCTCCACAGCAGTGTGGATGGGATTAGCCAGAATCCCATCCATTTTGTGGGTACTGTAAAATGCTACGGCGTTGATGCTACGCGTGGCCCTGGCCTCAGGCTGAGGACACTGTATGAAAAGAGGAAATGGAGCTCAGTATCATAGTTCTAGATGACCCCCTTTAATTTTTGGGGGAGTTTAGAATGATATATTTTACATTGTGTCATCTATGCTGGATATCAATGGACTCCAAATATGAAGCTTCACTTTAAATATTAGTGTATATGTTTTGCAATGTATGAAGGATTTTATTTAATATGTGAAACTGTATCTAGATTCATGTGCAAGTAGGAAAGCATGTTTTACCTGGCCTGTGAAAAACAAAAAAAAAATCAGTGGCTCAGTATCTCTCCGTTACCCTGTGCCCATTGGCACAGCTTTCTGACAACTATGATGATCGCTGACATATAAATTAATTCGCCCTAGAACAGGGGATATCCTGGGTACATGTTTGGTTTGGCCACTCGCTGACTCTGTGATCAGACATGTGGTTTTCATAAGCACAAACTCTTGGCAGGTAACCAGTAATAGTTTAGTTTAGTTTGTCATATGATAGTCCCTGTACTGTACACTTTATTTTGTAAAATTTCTCAAACTATTCCAGACCACATCTTCATACTAAACATGGGTTGGTACTAGCTGAAGTGTTTTTCAAAGTGGTTGCTAATATGTTAAAAACGGAAAGACCATTAGGCTAAGGCCCACGTAGCAAGTTGCAACAAAAAAGGGCCGTGGAAAAGACTGCTGCGGAAATGCATTGCATCCCTTTATTATACACTTTTATAGGGTATCTGGGGACATTGGGCCCCTTAAAAACCAAGAATCCAGCCTCTCCAGCCCCTTTAATTACATCCATTTATCTCCTGTGCCATCCTAATAGATGATAATGTTATTTATATGTAAACCCCCTTTTGCCTTAGCTCTGAAAATTGTCCTTTGTGGTATTAGTATACTCAGCCATACACCTGGGATTTATATTAGTTGAACCCAGTGGCATAAATAGGAATGGCAGGGCCCCAAGGCGAACATTTGACATGGGCCCCCCCTGACTGACCCAACCCGCTCAACCAACCAACCAACCAAGCCCTATGTGCAAGCACAAACTGCATTCCTGCACACACATTATGCTCCATAGTGGTCCCTGCACACAGTATTATTCTCCATAGTGGCCTCTGAATACAATATTATGCCCCATGGTGACCCCTTCGCACAGTATTATGCCCCTTTGTGGACTACCCATGAAAAATTATTATACTCTGGGGTCTTTTCAGGTAAAGGTATACAGCTTTAGTACCCACAACTGCAGTTATCAAGAATATGGGGGGTCAGCAGCTTATCACCTATCATGTAAATAATACTTGGACAGTGTTACATTCTCCACAGTGGCCCCCACACAGTGTTATATGCTCTACAGTGGAGCCCACACAGTATTATGTGCTCACCAGTGGCCTACACACAGTAATATGTGCTAACAGTGCCCACTCCCACCAGAGCCTGAACCCCCATTTCCCCCTCTTACACACAGCCTACACCCTCATATACCCCTCTTGCCCACACACAGCCTGCACCCCTATTCCCCCCTCTTTTTCACATACTGTACAGCCTGCACCTCCATTCCCCCCTCTTGCTCACATACAGCCTGCACCCACATTCCCCCCTCTTGTTCACACACAGCCTGCACCCCCATTCCCTCCAGTCAGGCCCCTTTCCATTAACAATATATATAGCTGTCAGGGAGCAAGGCTTCTCCTGGCCACTGTGGTCCGGGGCCCTGGCTATTTCCAGCTGGCCGCATACCCTGTACCTCTCGGGGCCCAGTCGCGGTCACATTCCCTGCGACCACAATCATTACGCCCCTACTGAAGCCTTACGGAGCCCAGGAGAGGTAAGTAACAGTTTTTTCGGTTCCCTCGCCTTTCTTAGCCCTCGGATTATTATACTCGTTGGTCTGAAAAGACCTCCGAGTATAATGATAGTGGTGTTGGTGGGGTTCGCAGGCCTGTGGCCTTACTTACCGATCCACTCTCCTGCTCACAGCCGCCTACACAGAAGTGGAAGCACCAGCAGCCAAGAGTCGGACACCGGCGCTAGTGTGAACTCTGCTTTATATGTCCTTCCGTGGCTGAGGGTTTTTGATATCCTTGACACCATCCATTATAACAGAATAGACTGACCTTTTCTCCCAGCATGTTGGATTTGAGCATTTCCAGTTCTTTTGTTCCCAGGGAGGTAAACCATTACCATAGTTCTCTTTTTTTTCCATTCAGCAAATGTACACTCAGTTGAACCAAGCATGCATCTTTATTGGGAAGTTGAGATTGGTAACTGTTGGCCAACAGCTGTCTAATGGGTGTGATCAGCCTAAGGGCCCTATGGCTATTTTCAGGCCGAGAAATACAGTCCATGTGTCAGCCATATTTTCAGGTCCAACTGTGGCTCTCTTGAACCAAATTTACAGTATCCTACTGAATTATGATGCGATATGCTTCCAAAATACTGTGATTCTATAGTCCATTAGAGCTCACAGCATAATGTGAATGCAGGACAAAGCCACAGTCGTTCTGAAGTTTATGGCTTTATAAATCACTGTGATGTTCAGTGCACAGGAGCTGCAGTCGGGCCAGAAAATACGGCTGACATATGAACCATATTTTTCAGTCCAGATACAGCCATGTGAAAAGGAGCTTTGGTATGCCAAATGCACTACACTGTTTTAATTGCAATAATTAAAAAAAATCTTCAGATTATAGATATTGGTTTAAGATATTTGTTAGTGTTCAGCATAACCTTTCTGAATCTCTATTCTAAAGACCGTTGGTGGGAATAAGTCAGTTGATGTTTTTTTCTCTGGCATACACGCTAGCAGCATTCGCTCCATGTCTTTGAGGTTCCAGGCGATGGGACTGAGTAATTGAGTATTTTCCGCAACCAGAATTAGACACATTGGGGGTTTTATCAATATCACCATATTTTGCACTAGCCTTGTAGTCTCCTGCACCTCATCTTGAGTTAGGCACTGCCTCCCGGTACACCTGCACCTGGGTACAAATCAGGGCTGCCGTAGATTCTAGCGATGTTATGCCACTTTTATGGTGTAAATATTGATGAACGATGAACAATGGTGCAGGTGGAAAAGAGGTGAGATCAGCACAAAAATACCACCTGCAGTTAGTTTAGATTTCTATCACATTGTTTTGACTACTTTACACCACTTTTGTGGCATAGCGAATTTGATGACTCCACCCACTAGGTAAAGGAATCAAAATCAAAAGAACACCAGGGGGCGTAACAAGTATGAAACGGCAATAATTAGAAACAGGAGTAATGGGTCACCCCATTAAAGAGAACCTTTCACCATCTCCAACAAGTCCAGATGTTTACATAATTTAATAGTCACTGCTCCACTTATTCAGGCCAACTTGGACTTTTACCTCTATCCCCCAGCTTTTCCGAGCAATCAATGCTGTTATGCTATTTAGGCTCTGTACTGTCAGGCTTTGTCAGGCAGGAGCAGCCAATGGGTGTGATTCTTTGCTCTGACACTGGCTGCCTCTGATTGGATCTCTGAATCACACCCCCTGCTTGACACTGCCCACCTGGCATTACAGAGATTTAATAGCACATCAGGCACCAAAACTACCTGCGCCCGTTGCTCGGGAATGGTGGGGACTAGAGAAAAAATTCCAACTGTGCTGGAATCAGTGGAGCTGCACCTACAGATGCTGAGAACTTGCACAGGTGGAGGTGGTGAAAGCACTAAATATTAGGCTGCATTTATATTAACCATAGGCAGTGTTTTTATGTTCACTTTAATAAATTTTGGTGACTTTGCTCCATTTTAACTGTTATCTAAATTTTTGTACCCTACAAATCTATTGATAAATCTCATCTAATGTGCATCTCTAAAGTATTATGTACAGGTAATCGAATGTTACAAAATGAATCGAAATAACACAGAAGCCAAAGAAACCGAGAGGATGTATATACTATGCGTTACTTGTGTCCAAAATTATATCTATATTGATATTGCTCTCTTATATAGTCAGGTGGATGGCTCCAATGTAGGAATACAATAGTCAGGTGGATGGCTCCAATGTAGGAATACAATAGTCAGGTGGATGGCTCCAATGTAGGAATACAATAGTCAGGTGGATGGCTCCAATGTAGGAATACAATAGTCGGCTGGATGGCTCCAATGTAGGAATACAATAGTCGGGTGGATGGCTCCAATGTAGGAATACAATAGTCGGCTGGATGGCTCCAATGTAGGAATACAATAGTCAGGTCAATGGCTCCAATGTAGGAATACAATAGTCAGGTCAATGGCTCCAATGTAGGAATACAATAGTCGGGTGGATGGCTCCAATGTAGTAATACAATAGTCAGGTGGATGGCTCCAATGTAGTAATACAATAGTCAGGTGGATGGCTCCAATGTTGTAATACAATAGTCAGGTGGATGGCTCCAATGTAGGAATACAATAGTCAGGTGGATGGCTCCAATGTAGGAATACAATAGTCAGGTGGATGGCTGCAATGTAGTAATACAATAGTCAGGTGGATGGCTCCAATGTAGGAATACAATAGTCGGGTGGATGGCTCCAATGTAGGAATACAATAGTCAGGTGGATGGCTCCAATGTAGGAATACAATAGTCAGGTGGATGGCTCCAATGTAGTAATACAATAGTCAGGTGGATGGCTCCAATGTAGGAATACAATAGTCGGGTGGATGGCTCCAATGTAGTAATACAATAGTCAGGTGGATGGCTCCAATGTAGGAATACAATAGTCAGGTGGATGGCTGCAATGTAGGAATACAATAGTCAGGTGGATGGCTCCAATGTAGTAATACAATAGTCGGGTGGATGGCTCCAATGTAGGAATACAATAGTCAGGTGGATGGCTCCAATGTAGTAATACAATAGTCAGGTGGATGGCTCCAATGTAGTAATACAATAGTCAGGTGGATGGCTCCAATGTAGTAATACAATAGTCAGGTGGATGGCTGCAATGTAGGAACCCAATTATGATTTATAGCAGAATTTTTATTAATAAATAACTATTATTTATTATATTAGTGTGTTTATTAATGATTTGGCCATTGAGTTACACTTGCCTCTTTCTTTTGTGTACATCCTACTAGACCACCTATACAGACATGACTCTAGTGAAGTTGTGTCTGTCGTCTTCACTAGTTTCTATCACTTCGCGTTCTGTTTTATTTAACCCTTTCACTCCCAGGGATATGTGTATGTAAGAATTAGTACAACACTCTCACATTGTGTTGCCGTTTGCATTGTCACAGTTTTCATCAGTGTATGTTGTTATTGCACATTTGTCCTCACAATTTCTAGCTGGCTTTGCCCTTGGGGTTATAGTTAATTCATTCGCCACCCTGCAGTCACCATGGGGGCATCTGTGCAGTGCCTCTAACCAGCCTGTTGCCATGGAGACCCAAAATTATGCAGTTCTGCAATGAAGCGAGACCAAGGAACCGCTTTCTAGTGCCTAGTAAAACCTACGAGCTGCCGTCTTTTTCCCCTGTAATGCCACTTGCATGTTATATGCAGCATTATGAGGATTTGTGTATCTGTAACATGAAGCATACCGCATGAATCACTACTGATGCTATTTATTTGCATATTAGCTATGGGTTCTGTCTATTGCACATTTTACACAAGTGAGAGTCACGCTTTTTGTTGCTTTCGAGTCGAGGCGTTTTAAATTGCATGAATATATCCTGGCTCAATTTATACATAAAATTATCAACAAAATATCATTGTAAAAATTATGAAAGATTTTTTGTTTTATTAAACAATTTAGGCGTCACATGCCGCACAATCTATAAAATGACTCGGTTGTCGACTTTGGAAAAAGTCTTTTTATTAAACGCATTCTTGACCATAGTGATACTGTAACCTCATTGATCAGCTGTGATCTGCAAGTGGGTAGTTTCCCTGCAGCGCCACCGCAGATGAAATGGTGTATTACACTGATCGAATAGAGGAGTCCTCCAGGAACAGATACTCCTTGTAGCTTCTCAATACTCCTGCTAATATATGAGGGTGTTGAATACGGGACCCCCTCTTCTATTTCAGAATTACTTAGGAAAATATTTGAATATTATATTTCTAAACCAGACAACCCATTTAAATTTACTTCTTCATATATACCAGGTATTACTCCTCTCTAGTCTCGGATAAGACATTGCTTAGGAAATCAAAGAATTTAGAGAATCTGTAAGTTAAATGGTTTTTTTTTTATAGATTTTACATACAGTCCTATCTGTGTTCAGCATAGTATTGAGCAGGAGTTGGATAGATTGATATAGTTTTGTGGGAAATTATTCAGTCACTTTAGGATTTCCTAACCTGAGACTGACAGCTGTGATATATGTGCGTACAGAGATGGCTTCCATTTAGGACAACACACTGGATACCCAAGTATAGGAAGAATATGCAGAATATATGTCCGTTTGTTCATCACTTCCTGCAGGCTGGGTACCATGTTCAATGTTCCCTTTACACTGTGATGCTGGGTATAGCCTAATAAATAGAGTTGAGGGATCGGAAAAGATCGGATTCCGATTGGCGATCGAGTAAATTTCACGATTGCGATCGGAATTCCGACCTGATCTTCTCCAGCAGGATCGAGATCGGAGGTTATCTCGGGGTCGGCTCAACCCTAAAAGTGACTTTTCCCATAGAGAAGCATTGACTAGGGTTGAGGATTGGGATCGGAAAAGATCAGATTCCGATTGGCGATCGAGCAAATTTCATGATCGAGATCGGCTGGAAAATGATCGGAAATCGAATTTTAAAATTGATCTTGAAATCTCAAGATCGGCTCAAACCCTACTAATAAACCTTTATGTTTTGTAATGTTTGTACCTTTTCCCATATTCCGCAGTTCACAATGTACAGTGAATTGTTTACATAACAGTATATCAAGATGGATTGGTCATGGAGCCATCTGACTGCAGGACAAGAAGCAGCACAATGTTGGGATAGTTGTGTAAGAGGGCAGTGGGTCAAGTGGCACTCCCAACCTTTTCCCACCCATTTAGTTTATGAGTTTTTGGCATTTGGTCACAGCAGGAAACAAGCGCTGTGTATGCTGTTGTATTTTTCTGGCTCAGGCAGCCGAGCTCTACAAGATATTCTCACTTTTCTCATAACAGGACAATTAAGAACTTCCTTCTGTGTTAATATTTCCAGAGATATAGCCAAGGAAGCAAAACTTTCTCTGATCATTAGATTAACCCTTTATTAAACAGTTCCTAAATTTATGATGGCAAACCATAGAGAATATTATATAGAAATAGCACCCATGTTTCTTTACCATTGCATTAGATCTATATCTTTCTTGTCCATTGCCAGGATTTAGCTTTGAGCATGATTCCATGTGACTGTATACGTCAAAGTCATTTATGTCCAGTAGCCACTGGCCTTGGGAAGTTGCTCCTTTGTGAAGCTTGATGGTAATATCTACAATATTAAAAAAAAATGTTTTATTTTGTAGCTTCCTGTGATATAATCCAGTGTTTTGTGTAACTGAACAAGTACGGGACAGTCCTGGAGATTCATGTGGAGGTCACAGGTTTGATCCTCTTGGCATTGAAATAATTCTAATAATCATGATAGTACATACAATGCTCAATAATGTGTATTCCAGTTATATAGAAGAGTGTATAAGTAGATTATGGTCCCATTATCAGCACCCAGGGCAGCAGCTGTTTGAGCTATGACATATTTAACCCGACACATGGAAATACAGTGCAATGTTATAGAGCCAGAGGAGCAGATTGGGGTATAGTTTTATGGGAAATCATTCAGTATCTCGTGAATCTCTGCTCTGTCTGAGATTAGGAGCCAAATGGGTGGTCCTGTCAGTGAGTAACAGCTATGCAGGGAAGGCTGTCAATCATGGAGTAGCCCCGCCTACTGGACTCATAAACCCAAAATAAAGAAAGATTTAAATGAATGAGAAGTTATACTGATCACCCATACCAGTTATACCAAATTATTTCCCATAAAACTATTGTAACAGTCTGCTCAGTTCCTCCTGCCATATAAGGCTGGGTTCACACTACTGCCGCTGTCCACCCCTGGGTTTCCATCGTAAAACCCGGGGAAACTGGACGTCGGACGGCTTGCCAGCGGTCAGCTTTAAAACCTATTCATATGAATGGGATTTTAAAGGTGACCCCTGCTATGCGTATGCGTCCTCTCTACCTGGCAACCATTTTTTTTTTGCATGGACACAAAGTCGTACATGCAGGTTTCCAAGCAGAGAGTCCACATACGGACACTGGCAGTCAGCTTTAAAAACCCATTCAAATGAATGGGTTTTAAAGCTGACCACCAACAAGCCATCCCCTGTCCAGTTTTCCCAGGGCGGACAGTGGCGGTAGTGTGAACCCAGTCTAACATAAAGCTTGCAGATTACATTGCTTTTACAACATAATGGCTTTAAAAATTCTCAGAGAATTCCTTTAAGAAAAATACATATAGAAAACCCTCCTAGCGATAAATAATGATATCTGTATTATCTATCCCAGGGTATAACATATGGACTAATTTGCTAGGTCAGGCCATGTGACCGTGATGGCATCGGCGCTTGTAACACTGAAGCAGCAGCAAAATGCCAGTTTAGTTCTCCTGCTAGGCTCAGAGTTTTCCTATCAGCAAGTTTTTCGTTCCTCAGCCCAGATTCTGTCACTCTGGCTTTGTCCTTTTATCCGCCATTAAATGCCCTCATCTTGTTTACTTCCCCTCCAACCACGGGAGGTGACATAGTGTTGCAGTGACAGGTATGGGCTGTGACAGCAGCAGACAGGTGGCTGCTAAAATTGTGTCTGTGATCTAATTATCCGGCACAGGAGTCCCCGGCGCACACCGAGTTTGGCACAGAAGGGCTTTTGAAGCTGCAGGCACAAAGCTTATACATAATAGTGCGCTGTGCCAATGCTGTGTGACCGAAGACACTACATGTTATAACCAATGCTAGATCTGAATTAGCATCTAATGGGAGAAGATCCTTATTAGGCTATTAAAACATGACATATTCAGAAAAGTAATGTGAAGGAAAGGTGACGTCTCTCTATTAAAAGGTCTCTTCTACTTACTAATCAAAGTGTCTGAAGTCAGACCAATAGAGAGAACATGACATGTTGTTTTGTGAACAATTTCCTGCTCCCTTGTCTTCAATGTCTTTACAGCTGTTCTAGGAATATAGACGCAATGGTTTTACAATGTATAAAAACTCTTCACGAGTAATTCACCAGCATACAGCATTCATTTACGGAACAAGCCGGGCCTAATATGACATTGAACTTGGGCTATTGTTCACCAATGTTCTACAAAGTCCAGTCACATTAATGTGACCACCTGTCAAAATCCAGAATAACCACCTTTGGCAGAGCGGACCCGTGCGAGACGTGCAGGAAGAGAGGGGATATTGTGATGATGTTCACTGGGATGTTGAGCAATGCCGACTCCACTGTCGTGGCCAGCTGCGCTAGGTTACACGGTTGAGCATCCATAGCGCGAACAACCCGATTAAGTGGTCAAACAGATTCTCGATAGGGTTCAAGTCTGGGGAATTTGCTGGCCAAGGGAGTACGGTAAACTCATTCTGGTGGTCTTTGAACCACACATGTACACTGCGAGCTTTATGACACGTCGCATTATGCTGCTGGTAGATGCCATCATCCTGAGGAAAAACAATTTGCATGTAGGGTTGAACATAGTCCGCAAGGATAGATGCATACTGGTGTTGATCCATCGTGCCTTCCACAATGATGAGTGCACCCAGATGGCTGATGGCACGGGCCTTCTGCAATTAGTTATTTAACGTTGAAGTCAAAAGTAGGCGGTGGTCACATTAATATGGCAGGACTGTGTATTATTGCTCCTTTCCATAGACCCTACTATTGCTGTATATATCCTATATATTACCTGTATACAACTTAGCATATTGGAAAATAGAAACAAGAGAGAGCACAAAGGATTTTTATTTATTAAAGAAAAAGAGTTAATTAATAGTTGTCATTGTAAAATCCAGCGATAAAATAATTGAAACCAGTTCCTAAAGTAATGTAGCCAAATTGTTCTTATAGAACTGCATTATTCTGGGGCCCCAATTGTTTTTTTGTTTTTTTTTTAAATGTAGATTGTGAGCCCCATATAGAGCTCACAATGTACATTTTTCCCTATCAGTATGTCTTTTTTTTTTTTGGAATATGGGATGGAAATCCATGCAAACATGGGGAGAACATACAAACTCCTTGCAGATGTTTTTTTTTTTTTGTTTGTTTTTTTTGCCCTTGGTGGGATTTGAACACCTGAACACCAGGACTCCAGCGCTGCAAGGCTGCAGTGCTAACCACTGAGCCACCATGTGGCCCCTGGCCCCAATTGGTTTTGCCACGGTTTAGCCGCAGCATTTTACAGTACCTGCAAAGTGGATGGGATTCTCGTAAATTCTATCCACACATTGCAGGAAAATATTCACAGTGGACATGCTGCAATTTCCAAAACCGTTGCGGTTTTGGAAATTGCAGCAGGTCAAATATACCTATGGAAATGCTGGTGGTTTCCCTATAGGTGGGGCCTTAGTCTTAAATAGGATTTTTTTTATTGATGTTGATGGCCTATTCTTAACACGCTGTAGTAAATAGCACACTTTGAAGGATCTATATGGATGTATCAATTGGAGTTCTCCAGATTCCAGTTATATTCCGAAACTTGCAGAATTTTTGGACAAAGAGCACCGCCATTTCTATCCATTGACTGTGCCTGGTATTACAACCCCAGACATATTTCAGCTGTCTTAGACAGATGACCTGAAGGGGTTCAACCAAGTTGACAACTTATCACATATCCACAGGGCAGTTCATAAGTGCCTGGTTAATAGTGGTCTGCACCTACCATTCGAAAGAACAGGGTTCCTTATACCCCTGTGTGAAATGAACAGTAGTTGGACATTAGTCCTCATCTCTATGGAGTACAGAAGCTGAGTACAGCACTCAACTATCTCAGGAAGTATTATAAAGATGAATGGGGCCTGTGCGACCATTACTCAGTTTAGACTGGGATACAAGGGACCTCTCTTCACTTAAGACCCTCAATGATCAGACAGTTATCACCTGTTCTATAGATGGGTAATAAGTTGTCAACTTGTCAACCCTTTCAATAGCCTTTGCGCTCAAGGTCAGAGGTGGTTAACTCTGTATTAGCAAAAAGAGATCCGAGCAGTGACATGATGGATCTTCTTTCACTGGTGATGGTTTTAGTGGTCCTCTACTCCAGAGGTCACAGAAAACATTTGTGTCTTAGTCTGTCTCATTTAGTCAGATGTAACCCACGGTACATGGATACACATTGTAATAATGCATATATTTACTTATTGCACCAACTAATCTGCTCCAGAGCAGTCTCATTGGAGACTCCATCACGACGTAATTACAAAGTATGTTATTATTTTATATCCAGATGAAATATAAATGTGAGGAAGATCCTTTGTCTGGGTGATACTTCAGAGGAAGTTATTTCAGAATTAATAACTACATTTATGTTCATTTGCATTTTTATGGCACCTCTGTAACAAAGGAAGGGTATGTATTTGTTCTCCAGCAAATGACGTATAGTGAAGATTTACAAGAAGGATTGGGCTCCGGTGGCATCTGAAAATTTGACAGCTATATTTTAATGTTGTCTTTTTAATAAGAGATGGTGTATAATATAATTATACATGGCACTATTGTAGAAGAAGAGAGTTATGGCTGTACATATGTATTCTTTTTAAAGAGAATGAAGAAACAGAATGTTGCCCTAAAGGACATTTACATATCACAATGGACCCAATCTACATTTATAACATACATATTTTTACAATGCTGGGATTGTTGTAATGTGGTTTTCTGACGCCTATAATTTCATATTCCATAAACTGTCAGAAAAGGCAGTGATATGGGTAATAAGCAGATAGTATGAAATCTTTATAAATCTAATATTTTAATCAAAGTTCTGTTAATGTTGAGCCTTGTTGTCCCCGAATTGTTCCCAATATAGTAAGACAATATATACAGATGTAGCAAACATTAACATGACAGGTAACGCATTAACAACACTGTGGCAAAGAGTATTATCTTGATTCCTTCTTTCAATGGCTTTTAGTGTCTTCTGAGATGAGATATCACAGCACAGAAAGTCAAGTTAAACACTGCTACATCTGTACTTCTATTGTCAAGGAATAATAAAACAATCTGGGAGTTGTTAATAAACTTATAGGCTTTGTAGCAAATTTTGTACAAATCAGTAGTAAGGCTGTATTCACACAGAGTAACGCCAGGCGTTTTTTGTGTGCTTTTTGCACATAGCGCCGCGTTAACGGCGCGTAGCGCCGCGTTAACGTTGCGTATACGCGGCGTTAACGCCGCGCTATTTTGCGGTGGCGTTGACCGGCGTTAACGCGGCATATACGCGGCGTTAACGCGGCGCTATGTGCAAAAAACACACAAAAAACGCCTGGCGTTACTCTGTGTGAATACAGCCTAAAAAGTGAATCCAAGAAACTTTGTCAAGTATCTCATCAGAAAAAATATCTTTCTTCAATTATCAGGCTCACCCCTTTCCATACTGAGAGTCATTGTAGACTCTCAGTGGAATTCCATTTTTGTCTCCCAAGAGAATTGCCTGCTCACTAAAGTATCAATGTAGATATGTCTATAGTATAGAGCATGGGAGGAAAGAAGGAGAAGATGAGTGAAAGAGAAGAGACAAAGCTATATAGAGGCTGCTGTAGATTATAGTAAGTTTTATATCTCACCCCAAGTGCTTTATTCACATCAGTCCTGTTCAGCACCACTGTTCTCCATGATACTGTTACTTATGAGGGGCTTCTTCAGATATTTAGAGGGGCTGAACCTCTTCTTCCTGTGTGTAGTGTCTATGGGAGACATCAAAGTAACTAATCTCCATCCCCTGACAACTGAAAATCAGCTGTAGAACTTACAAAGGAGAAAACTGGTAAAAATGCAGAATACAAGTCATATATTAGCCAGAAAGAGTTGTATTCTATATGTACACACAAATAACAGCTAGGGTTGAGCCGATCTTGAGATTTCAAGATCGATTTTAAAATCCGATTTCCAATCATTTTCCAGCCAATCTTGATCATGAAATTTGCTTGATCGCCGATTGGAATCCAGTCTTTTCCGATCCCGATCCTCAACCCCAGTCAATGCTTCTCTATGGGAAAAGTCACTTTAAGGGTTGAGCCAATCTTGAGATAACCTCCGATCTCGTTCCCGCTGGAAAAGATCAGGTCGGAATTTCGATTGCGATCATGAAATTTAGTCGATTGCCGATCGGAATCCGATTTTTTCCGATCCCGATCGCTCAACCCTAATAACAGCTTATCCTGAAATGATATCCAAAAACTTAGGTACTGGTAAGTAAACCTAATATTTTTTTACCCGTTGCTTATTGTATAGTTGACCCTAATACTCTGCACGTCCAATTTTTGAGAGAAATCTTTATGTACGTAGTAATGTTGAATGACAGAATTAGTTTCATTGAATGAAATATAGTGTTACACAGTGGTGAAATGACACATATTGTAGTGCCCAATGTCAGGATATAACATGACAGTATATTACAGAAAATAATACATTCAGTCTTGTACCTTACATTCTAAAGGGCATTTCACTCCTAAAATAAATAACTTGCAAACAGAAGTCCTTGTATTATGTTGTATTTCTTATTTATTACAGAGCCTAGTTGTCAAATATTGGCAACCATTAAAAGAAGTGATTACTGTACCAACAGGGGTTGTCGCTAAGCTCTGAATGGAACATAAACCATAATCCATATTCTTAGACCCATTCCTCCCCATCCACTTTCTCTACTGACTTACATGTGTGATGTCATCGCAGTTCTAGAAGCTCAGACATTTTCATTCACATAGAAACTTTATTGTTCTTGGTTAAAGGGGAATTTTAAAGGGTATCCCTACATCTAAAATAATTGTTGTCTCTGAAAGAAAGGGGAAACAATACCTCCCCTCCTAAAAGTCCCCCTGCTCTAGTGCTGTGAGGTTCCCAAGGTTTCCTTGTATTGTTGGATCCACAAGTGATGGCGTCATATCCAACACTCTTGTGACTGCTTGGTGGTCACTTGTTGTTCATGTAACTGCTGAGAACAGTGACTGTCTGACCAGTCATGTGAGTAATGGTCTCCTGACACTGTCACTGCCAGTCCAACAGGAACCAGAAGCTTTGGGAAGTGGACACACAAGAAGAGGAGAGGCCTTTTTTTATTTTTAGAGGCATATCAGCCCCTCTCCAAACATTTTTAAAATGTCAGAATATAGAGTTAGAAACTATTATTATTATTATTATTATTATTATTATTATTATTATTATTATCAGAAAACATTATAAAATGTTAGAATACAGAGTAAGATAATAATAATTTATTATTATTTATTGTTATTAAAAATTGTAAAAAAAAAAATATTTGTCAGAATACAGAGTAAGATAATAATAAATGGCAGAAAACATTATAAAATGTCAGAATACAGAGTAGAAGTATAATAATAACAGCAGAAAACATTGCAAAATGCCAGAATACCACTTAAAATAATAATAATGAAATATGAATGTATTTTGCAATAAAACACAAATGATGATAGTCAATCTGCCGGCTCCATCTGTAGCTGCAGTCTCCTTACCCCTTGCTTTGTGTGATTACAGATTTGTCGTACTTGTAGAAAATAAATAGCTGCAGTCATTTGATTGTATTTTATTGCAATATCCATTATTTTTAACAGTGTAGTATCTCATAAATAGGAGTATATATAACTGATCTACTATGTTTGTTAGATATCATCCTTGTCCATATGATGTACATATAGATTTACACATATTATGACCTACTTACTTGGCAACATCTTTGATTGTCACGTAACATATTTTTGCTTTATATAGCTACATTTCATACAATCAACATTGGCTGCAGAACGGAAGGCTCCCAGATGCTATCATATTGATTTAAATAGTCCTGCGGGATTGCTGCCAAATGTTTAACATGCATCCTTTATTGATGGATAGGACACGTCTGAATATTACTATTATAGTTTTTTTATGTGGAGCTTATCCCTTGGGAATAAAGCATAAAATATTAAAGAATTGCTAATATAGGAATTTAGGTTCTTTGAGGTTCTCTGACATATTTCAGCAGAATAAAGGCTGTTTTATGATAGTGGATGGTCTGAAGTCCATTCACAGTTTTAGACATTCGCTTTGCAAGGACCTGCATACAAGAAAAGTAAATAAATAAATAAATAAAAAGTCTTCATGGCAGAATCTTAAGACATGGATATTAAACGTTTAAGCCTATTTCGCATATATTTTAATACAAAAAAAATACACCTGTAATTTCCTTAGGTGAATCATCATAAGAGTCCATCAGATTACAGTCTCTGAAGCTGCTGTAGCCACTGTTTCTTCTTTTGAAGTAAGATGGTTGTCACACCTATAAGCAATTGATCCCAATAGAAACTGATTTCCAACTTCTCTATCCAGACAGAAGACTGGCAGTCATCAAACAGTCTTACTCACCTCTCCTGGACTTCCATTTTCTGGTCTCCGTTATTCCCAGGTCCCAGGAGACTGCAGTGGCTTGCAATTGGGCCTCGGTGATCATATGGTGTCAATAATGTCATGATGATTAGATACAAGTGACATGACATTAGTGCACCCCATGTGACCACGCAGGCCCAATCACAGGCCTTGGTGATCCCCTAGGTCCACTGATGTCATTCAGGACTCCAAAAAAGCCCAAAGATCTTGTGAACCCATACTCAGTGCAGTGTACACTCCTATGGACCTTTGCTATTTTACTCTGGTGTCTAAAGAGACCCCAAAGTATTATAGTGGTTTCAGGGTGGTAAACCCATAGAATTTTGGGTTCAGCTGAAATCCAGTTTTGGATAAATCTTAATGAACTTTTAGTCACCCCTAGTAACTATATAAACATGTGTGCTTGTCAAAGAACAATGTATGTAATGACAAAGTATAGCTATATGATGCAGCCTTGTGTAGGAAGTATTTGTCAAGTGCATGTACCTCCAACAAAAGGAAAAATAATGATATATGAACGGAGCCTTACTGACATGACTACAGCAAGGATAAACAAAAATCTTTCCTTGCAGACAATGTGTTAACAGTAGTGTAGCACAATAAGAATAGATGCGTGTTCTTGCGGTATATCAATGCTGTTTCATCACCAACATTCCTGATACCGTCTGTATGTTTTCCTTCTGTCTCCTGAGTTCTGCACAACAGCCAGCGGGGAAATGTTCATACCTATCAGACGCCCAACTGCAGTCTTGAAACTGAGAGTAGGAGTTCGATATAAAGCTAGATGCATTTCATACAGAGAGCTGTCAGAATGTTTCTTACCTGTATGTAACACTACAGAAAAGACCGGTGCCTGAAAGCTCAATTTGGAGAACTCGCCATACCCCCTGGTTTCTCTGCAATCTTAAAATTCTCTTTGAATCCTCTGACTTGCTTAAGACCATTACTGAGGTGTATGCTCTCCTTCTTTCTGCCAGGGAAGTGTCCTTCAATTGCCAAATGCACCTTTTTTGCATAAGTTTCCACATGACCCATGATTTCCCAGAATCCTTACTTAAGTATGACCCTTTTTTTATCTTTAAAAAACCCTATATATGGAAAGTAATTGCTCATATAATTTTAAAACAGTCTGGCGACACTGGTTGGAGATGGAGGAGACAACAATTTGGCTTCCATATTTAATCATCATGGGGGGTTCACAGAGTTGGGTAGGTGTCTGCGTGCATGAGAGTGTCTCATGTGGTTGTCTAGTTCATTGTTCCGAATTCTGAGACCCCAATCGATCCTGAAAAAGGTGGGAGTTTCACTCCCATTGAGAAGGTAGCCAGATGCAGATGCAATCCCGACCCACTCATTTTAATGGAAGCTGGTATTCCGATTGAAATGAATGAAGCAGAGGCTCATCTGGATCTACATTCTCCATAGGAGTAAAACACAACCCATTCTCAAGATCGGTGGGGGTTCGACCATTGAGCAATTTATCATCTATCCTTTGGATATATAATTTTCATGTCATAACCTCTTTAATGAATATCAACATATAGTCACACTTGTGAAAAGTTAAATAAGGAGTACATTATTCTAAGTGCTAATTTATCAATTTTATGGGCAAAAGAGGTAATAAAGAGAAAGAGATGCTAAATTCAGACGTGGAATTGCTTAAATGTCTAACAGAGTATTCCCCTATGTACTATAATGGCCTCCTTTTGTCTGATAATTGGCCTTAAATATTTCTTTCTAATTGGCCTTGTAGCACTCGGCGGACGTTTAGACATATTGTACTGTACTTTGACTATCCAGGCATATTTGTTAGCAGGTTTTGGCAGTAGCAGCTTAAGGCGGATTTTGCAAAGAGGATGACTTACAGGCCAGTTAAAGCAGGAAATATGTGCCGGATTACTGTAATTAATCACTCTGGAAATAGGGATAGACGAGAGGAAGGGCTATGTGTTGGGGGTGGTAATTCTGTTTGTATACAGACATGCTTATGCTGACGGCTACTATAAACAGTCTTGCTCCAGTTTGGCTGGGGTGCAGATAGGACTCTACTCTTTCCAATCTGGATGCCTTCATTGTGTAATGAATTGAGCAGCTTCTGTAGAAATGTCCTATCAATTAATTATGACGTAAAAAGCTTTAGACGGGCTTGGGAACAATCTGCTTACATGACAAACCTCTGTGAATCAACACAATGGGCTGATTAGGGGGCCAGAGACCGGGCCAAAGCGACGCATGGCCATTGTCTGTCCTACTACTGAATTATTTCTAGAGGAACTCAGCTGAACCCATGTGGAATTTCTATCATTAAACAAAGATATTAAAAAAGTAAAATGGATTTATTAAATTAAGCTTCTTGCCAAGATACATATATTGATCCAAACTTCACTTAGATCTAGGTATTTGCAGTTTAATGTTGGCGTGCAGGTACACACATGTTGATTTATTTAAGACACAACTCTGTTCATATATATATATATATATATATATATATATATATATATATATATATATATATATGTGTGGTCAGTACAAAGAACTAGCACATAATTTATTTTGTCCAAGACGCGAAAAAGAATCAAGGTGGAAGAAAAGCAATTTAGACATCAATATAAGAAGGGGGGGTCAAGATCACAAATAGTATATGGTCAGATGTAGAAACTGGAGTACTTTAAGTATGTCTATAGGATATAAACTCCTGAGTTGTCTTAAAGAGTAAAGTTTATAGATAAAGTACATGCTAGATGTCGTCTCCTTGAATAAGGGGGCGCTCACACTACTATTGGTGTCTGTCAGCAGTGTCCATATGTTGTACACCTAATGAGTTGACACTGGTGGGGGGTATATTTTTTATTAACTTTTATCTGTAATCATAAGGGACATGCATCGAAATAGAGAGTAGGACCTCCCGTCTTCTTGCTATCTGAGGTGCACTACAATAAGTGTCCCACCAGAAACAAACCTCTGAGATAGATGGGACCACTCTAGTGTCATATTACAGGACCTGTATAATGCTATCCTGAGACTAGGTAACATCAAATTTTTGTGTGGTGGATCTTTCTCTGTAAATATCTCGCATTCTTCACCGCTAAATTAATGTCGTCCATTTCCACAATTATATGGATTGTATTAAGGCACTTTAGTAATTGAGAACAATCAATTGGTGGTTATATCTCCAATAGAGGTCAATGTCTCATTGTGACATATGTTCCTATAAAATGTCACGAGTTACTTCTAGGTCCGTTGCTAGCTAAGAGACCTAGAAGAGCCAATGTTAGCACTGGTTTTCAGTAGTATTGGACCACCATGCATAACAATGCTACTACAATATCTGAACCTCATTTTATGAGGTGGAGATTGGTCAGGTCTGTTTTTTTTTTTTACTAAATATGACCATATGACCATGTAACCTCACAGTTTCTATACCTAAACTAAAAACATTGCCAAATAAACAAACTAATTGTAAACTTAACAGTGCAATTTTTTTGAAGGTAAACAGTCTTTATATTCGCTCACAGTTCTCCAGAAAATATGCTGGTGGTAGGTACCATTCAGGTTGTCACTACCTGTTTAGCATGAAAACTTCTTGGTACCTTACTTGGTTCTCCCATGGTATCATAAGTAAGTGTAACAGGCCTTCGCCTTTCCCTCACAACAGAAGATCTTTTCAATGTCTGTTATCCTGAAGCTTCTGTTTCTTTGTCTGTTTCTGGGTCTGTTGATTCAGATTTCTCCATCCATACTTCTTCCTCTGGAGTTGTTGCAGATTCCTCTGATGACTTTTCTGAATCTGACAGTAGACCTTCAGGTGATGCCAAGATCTCTGATGAACTTTGTGGTTCAAATTCTGCTGCGTCAGGATTAAGTTTACTGCCTTGTGCTGTATTCTCACGACAACATAAATCTTATCTTCCCAATAGGAGCGAAGTTTTCCTGGTCCTCCTTTCTCATTTAAGTTCTTCACTAGAACTCGACTTCCTGGAGTAAGTTCAGCGCCATGACTTTTCTGGTCATAGTATTCCTTGCTTTTACATGCTGACTTCTTTGCTGTTTCTGAAGCTATTTTCTAAGCTTCTGCCATTCTCTTTTTCCAGACTCTAACATAATCTGCGTAGGTTTTGTATTTCTCTGATACTGGGGTATCAAACATTATGTCAATTGGAAGTCCGTTTTTTTTTAACTGATCCATTAAATGAATCGGTTAAAAAAAAATGGACACATTAACATCAGTTAGGGCGGGTTCACACCTGCGCTCGGTCTCTGCTTTGCAGGTTTCTGTCTCCTACCCGAGAAATTGGACAGGAGACAGAAACCAGCAGTCAGTTTTCAAACCCATTCATTTGAATGAGTTTGGAAAGTGTCTGCCCGTGAGCGTCTTCTGCCTCTCCGCAGCGAAACCAGTTTTTTTAACCGGACACAAAGACGGACATGCAGGACTTTATGTCCAGTTAAAAAAAATAAAAACGGTTTCACTGCAGAGAGAAGAAGACACTCACGGGCGGACACTGACTGCTGGGTTTCCGTCTCCTGTCCAGTTTTGTCAGGCAGAAGACGGCAACCCATAAAGCGGAGACCGGGCTCAGGTGTGAACCTGCCCTTAGTGTCCGTTAATGTCTGTTATGATAGGTGTCCAGTTTTTGTTTTGTTTTTTTAACGAACACCTTCATAACGGAATCCAACCATAGTGTGAACCCTGCCTAAATAAATGAGCCCATAACTTACATCTATTAGGGTATATAGATTACTAGGATCTCTCCAATATTGCAATGGTCTCAGATTATTTAAACCGTAATATTTCCCCTATTATAGGATATGTCCCATATAACCCATTGTGTAGCTCCTGCAGTGAAAGGTTACAAGCTATAAAGATATTTTTATTACATATCTTGGTACCTTAGTCCATACGTCACTCAGTATGCATAACTTTCAGTCTCATCGAGATGCAATACTAGTTCCAATTTACCATGTTGTAGTTAATATTTGATGAATTGCTCCCATACACTACTCGAAGAAATGTCTCATGAGAGAACAAACAGCTTGATGGATTTGCTATATAGTTTAGTGAAGCAAAATGTATCCATTTGGTTAACACGTACAGCTATTTATGATATTTTGTGTTAAAAATGTCCATAATAATTGCATTCCAGCTTGATCTTTCATGGCTGATGGAGAATCTGCGCACGGAAAGCCTCAAACATCTACAGGCTTCAAAACTATGTGTGGCATGTTTAATACAACTGCCATATAATGATGTGTCAGAGCGCTCTGTGGTTATTCCTGTGCCATTTCATCATCTTCATATTTCATTTATCTGCTTTCCTCAAACATTGCGCTCCTAACCTTCGCTGCGGCCTGACTGGCGTGCGCCTTGAAGGTCATTCCAATATTTAATTAAAGTAACACGTTATTCTATCTCCGGCAGCTTTAGCGTGAATGCCCATTCTTCTACACCATTGATTTTTTTTTTTTTTTTTTTACTAAGTAGTTCTAAATTTCTGCACTTACAATTTCACAATCTTTATAGAACAGATTCCTTTTTTCTAAAACAAAGCTACAAATTCCCTGCATAGAGCTAAAGGGACTTTGACCCAGCAGTTTGAGGAGAGATAAACAAGGGCGGCACTCAACAGTCTCTTTATTTTGGCTTTTCTGTATAAATCTTTGCAAGAATGTTTGACAACTTTGTCTGAATATTTGCAGATATACCTTTCTTTCCCTTGCTAACATCGTGATTGCTGAGAAATAGTCAATTATTGTCATAGATTCCTCATAGAATGCAATTGCTTGAGGAATCGCCCCTAAGCCCACCCAATGGTGGGCTAATAGGCTGATAGACCCCCCTCTTGTGGCCCTTGGATGTCCACGTCAGTTGTGGTTCTGTGTCTGGAAGGGGGGGGTAATCCTCAATGTGATTGTGAGACCTCATCATACTGTGCTGCCTCTAGTGGTGGCCCCATGAAATAACCATGTATAGTGTAGGCCAGGGGTGCTCACACTTTTTCAGCATGTGAGCTACTTTATAAAGTGACCAAGGCAAAATATCTACTACCCAATTCTTGTGGGCGGGGCCGAAGCAGGCCTGTGGGCGGGCCCGGGGCGTGTCTTCCCCGCCTGCCAGTGTCCAGAGAAGACTCTCAGCCTGCGTTGTGAACAAGCAGCACCCCGGCTCTCTCCATCCCTAAAAGCAGGGGGCGCATCATCCCCTGAGCTGCTGCTGCCTGGCCTGCAAGTGTCCGGAGTGCTTGTTCACAGCGCAGGCTGAGAATCGACTCTCAGCCTGCACTGTGAACAAGCAGACACTGGGGATCCCTGGCTGCATCCCGCGATCAACCCATACGTCCTTTGCGATCGACCGGTAGATCGCGATCGACGTATTGGGCACCCCTGGTGTAGGCCAAAGAACACATTTTCCACTTATTGCAAGAAAATTGTATTTTTACTCACGCATTTCAGCAATGCAACAGTGACGGGTAAGATTTGCAAAGTCTCTAATGAACAGTGTTAGTCTTTAAGACAGCCGATACATAGATTTATTCAATGCATATAGAAAAATTTTAAGCAAGGAAATTATATTTAGGCGGAGACCTCCTGCACAATCTTTTCAACATCGTCCTTAAACAAAATACTTTAGCAAAGTTACTTCTTTAGTGAGGCATGGTAGCAAAGTTCTCTATGGTAAGCCAAGCTAATGGCTGTCAGTAGGAGCAATGGAGGCAGCATATACAGACAGGGTCAAACTCTTTTGGTCTGACACTGTATACAGAAGTTATTACTTGCTTTATACACCTGAGATGCATCTACTGCACTGAGGTGTGCCAAATGTATATGCAAGCACTACTACTTATAGAGTACCGTAGAGCATGGTCTGCCTGTGGCACAGCGCCCAGATATCTCTTCCCAGAACACCTAAAATGAAAAAAAGCACCAACAATAGAGATGAGCGAACAGTGTTCTATCGAACTCATGTTCGATCGGATATTAGGCTGTTCGGCATGTTCGAATCGAATCGAACACCGCGTGGTAAAGTGCGCCATTACTCGATTCCCCTCCCACCTTCCCTGGCGCCTTTTTTGCTCCAATAACAGCGCAGGGTAGGTGGGACAGGAACTACGACACCGGTGACGTTGAGAAAAGTAGGCAAAACCCATTGGCTGCCGAAAACATGTGACCTCTAATTTAAAAGAACAGCGCCGCCCAGGTTCGCGTCATTCTGAGCTTGCAATTCACCGAGGACGGAGGTTTCCGTCCAGCTAGCTAGGGCTTAGATTCTGGGTAGGCAGGGACAGGCTAGGATAGGAAGGAGAAGACAACCACAACAGCTCTTGTAATAGCTAAATTCCAGGGAGAAGCTTGTCAGTGTAACGTGGCACTGACGGGCTCAATCGCCGCAACCCAGCTTTCCCAGGATCCTGAATGGAATACACTGTCAGTGTATTCCCGTATACCCGATATATACCCCGATACCCGTTCCAACGGTGTGTCCCCCCACCTTCACCCCAGAAATACCCTGCAAGTCCCCTAGCAATAGAATTGGGGCTATATACACCCACAATTTTTACTACTGGTATACAGTGCCATTGTCTGACTGGGAATTCAAAGAATATATTGGGGTTATAAATACCCTCATTTCTTGCTACTGCCATATAGTGCCAGTTTCTGACTGGTAATTCAAAGAATATATTGGGGTTACGTGCACCCACAATTTTTACTACTGGTATACAGTGCCATTGTCTGACTGGGAATTCAAAGAATATATTGGGAATACAAATACCCTCATTTCTTGCTACTGCCATATAGTGCCAGTTTCTGACTGGTAATTCAAAGAATATATTGGGGTTACGTGCACCCACAATTTTTACTACTGGTATACAGTGCCATTGTCTGACTGGGAATTCAAAGAATATATTGGGAATACAAATACCCTCATTTCTTGCTACTGCCATATAGTGCCAGTGTCTGACTGGGAATTCAAAGAATATATTGTGGTTACGTGCACCCACAATTTTTACTACTGGTATACAGTGCCATTGTCTGACTGGGAATTCAAAGAATATATTGGGAATACAAATACCCTCATTTCTTGCTACTGCCATATAGTGCCAGTTTCTGACTGGTAATTCAAAGAATATATTGGGGTTACGTGCACCCACAATTTTTACTACTGGTATACAGTGCCATTGTCTGACTGGGAATTCAAAGAATATATTGGGGTTATAAATACCCTCATTTCTTGCTACTGCCATATAGTGCCAGTTTCTGACTGGTAATTCAAAGAATATATTGGGGTTACGTGCACCCACAATTTTTACTACTGGTATACAGTGCCATTGTCTGACTGGGAATTCAAAGAATATATTGGGGTTATAAATACCCTCATTTCTTGCTACTGCCATATAGTGCCAGTTTCTGACTGGTAATTCAAAGAATATATTGGGGTTACGTGCACCCACAATTTTTACTACTGGTATACAGTGCCATTGTCTGACTGGGAATTCAAAGAATATATTGGGAATACAAATACCCTCATTTCTTGCTACTGCCATATAGTGCCAGTTTCTGACTGGTAATTCAAAGAATATATTGGGGTTACGTGCACCCACAATTTTTACTACTGGTATACAGTGCCATTGTCTGACTGGGAATTCAAAGAATATATTGGGAATACAAATACCCTCATTTCTTGCTACTGCCATATAGTGCCAGTTTCTGACTGGTAATTCAAAGAATATATTGGGGTTACGTGCACCCACAATTTTTACTACTGGTATACAGTGCCATTGTCTGACTGGGAATTCAAAGAATATATTGGGGTTATAAATACCCTCATTTCTTGCTACTGCCATATAGTGCCAGTTTCTGACTGGTAATTCAAAGAATATATTGGGGTTACGTGCACCCACAATTTTTACTACTGGTATACAGTGCCATTGTCTGACTGGGAATTCAAAGAATATATTGGGGTTATAAATACCCTCATTTCTTGCTACTGCCATATAGTGCCAGTTTCTGACTGGTAATTCAAAGAATATATTGGGGTTACGTGCACCCACAATTTTTACTACTGGTATACAGTGCCATTGTCTGACTGGGAATTCAAAGAATATATTGGGAATACAAATACCCTCATTTCTTGCTACTGCCATATAGTGCCAGTTTCTGACTGGTAATTCAAAGAATATATTGTGGTTACGTGCACCCACAATTTTTACTACTGGTATACAGTGCCATTGTCTGACTGGGAATTCAAAGAATATATTGGGAATACAAATACCCTCATTTCTTGCTACTGCCATATAGTGCCAGTGTCTGACTGGGAATTCAAAGAATATATTGGGATTACGTGCACCCACAATTTTTACTACTGGTATACAGTGCCATTGTCTGACTGGGAATTCAAAGAATATATTGGGAATACAAATACCCTCATTTCTTGCTACTGCCATATAGTGCCAGTTTCTGACTGGTAATTCTAAGAATATATTGTGGTTACGTGCACCCACAATTTTTACTACTGGTATACAGTGCCATTGTCTGACTGGGAATTCAAAGAATATATTGGGAATACAAATACCCTCATTTCTTGCTACTGCCATATAGTGCCAGTTTCTGACTGGTAATTCAAAGAATATATTGTGGTTACGTGCACCCACAATTTTTACTACTGGTATACAGTGCCATTGTCTGACTGGGAATTCAAAGAATATATTGGGAATACAAATACCCTCATTTCTTGCTACTGCCATATAGTGCCAGTTTCTGACTGGTAATTCAAAGAATATATTGGGGTTACGTGCACCCACAATTTTTACTACTGGTATACAGTGCCATTGTCTGACTGGGAATTCAAAGAATATATTGGGAATACAAATACCCTCATTTCTTGCTACTGCCATATAGTGCCAGTGTCTGACTGGGAATTCAAAGAATATATTGGGATTACGTGCACCCACAATTTTTACTACTGGTATACAGTGCCATTGTCTGACTGGGAATTCAAAGAATATATTGGGAATACAAATACCCTCATTTCTTGCTACTGCCATATAGTGCCAGTTTCTGACTGGTAATTCAAAGAATATATTGGGGTTACGTGCACCCACAATTTTTACTACTGGTATACAGTGCCATTGTCTGACTGGGAATTCAAAGAATATATTGGGGTTATAAATACCCTCATTTCTTGCTACTGCCATATAGTGCCAGTTTCTGACTGGTAATTCAAAGAATATATTGGGGTTACGTGCACCCACAATTTTTACTACTGGTATACAGTGCCATTGTCTGACTGGGAATTCAAAGAATATATTGGGAATACAAATACCCTCATTTCTTGCTACTGCCATATAGTGCCAGTTTCTGACTGGTAATTCAAAGAATATATTGGGGTTACGTGCACCCACAATTTTTACTACTGGTATACAGTGCCATTGTCTGACTGGGAATTCAAAGAATATATTGGGAATACAAATACCCTCATTTCTTGCTACTGCCATATAGTGCCAGTTTCTGACTGGTAATTCAAAGAATATATTGGGGTTACGTGCACCCACAATTTTTACTACTGGTATACAGTGCCATTGTCTGACTGGGAATTCAAAGAATATATTGGGGTTATAAATACCCTCATTTCTTGCTACTGCCATATAGTGCCAGTTTCTGACTGGTAATTCAAAGAATATATTGGGGTTACGTGCACCCACAATTTTTACTACTGGTATACAGTGCCATTGTCTGACTGGGAATTCAAAGAATATATTGGGGTTATAAATACCCTCATTTCTTGCTACTGCCATATAGTGCCAGTTTCTGACTGGTAATTCAAAGAATATATTGGGGTTACGTGCACCCACAATTTTTACTACTGGTATACAGTGCCATTGTCTGACTGGGAATTCAAAGAATATATTGGGAATACAAATACCCTCATTTCTTGCTACTGCCATATAGTGCCAGTTTCTGACTGGTAATTCAAAGAATATATTGTGGTTACGTGCACCCACAATTTTTACTACTGGTATACAGTGCCATTGTCTGACTGGGAATTCAAAGAATATATTGGGAATACAAATACCCTCATTTCTTGCTACTGCCATATAGTGCCAGTGTCTGACTGGGAATTCAAAGAATATATTGGGATTACGTGCACCCACAATTTTTACTACTGGTATACAGTGCCATTGTCTGACTGGGAATTCAAAGAATATATTGGGAATACAAATACCCTCATTTCTTGCTACTGCCATATAGTGCCAGTTTCTGACTGGTAATTCTAAGAATATATTGTGGTTACGTGCACCCACAATTTTTACTACTGGTATACAGTGCCATTGTCTGACTGGGAATTCAAAGAATATATTGGGAATACAAATACCCTCATTTCTTGCTACTGCCATATAGTGCCAGTTTCTGACTGGTAATTCAAAGAATATATTGTGGTTACGTGCACCCACAATTTTTACTACTGGTATACAGTGCCATTGTCTGACTGGGAATTCAAAGAATATATTGGGAATACAAATACCCTCATTTCTTGCTACTGCCATATAGTGCCAGTTTCTGACTGGTAATTCAAAGAATATATTGGGGTTACGTGCACCCACAATTTTTACTACTGGTATACAGTGCCATTGTCTGACTGGGAATTCAAAGAATATATTGGGAATACAAATACCCTCATTTCTTGCTACTGCCATATAGTGCCAGTTTCTGACTGGTAATTCAAAGAATATATTGGGGTTACGTGCACCCACAATTTTTACTACTGGTATACAGTGCCATTGTCTGACTGGGAATTCAAAGAATATATTGGGAATACAAATACCCTCATTTCTTGCTACTGCCATATAGTGCCAGTGTCTGACTGGGAATTCAAAGAATATATTGGGGTTACGTGCACCCATAATTTTTACTACTGGTATACAGTGCCAATTTCTAACTAGGAATTCAAAATGCGCAAGGCTCCCGGAAAGGGACGTGGACGAGGCCGTGGGCGAGGTCGGGGGAATGGTTCTGGGGAGCAAGGTAGCAGTGAAGCCACAGGGCGTCCCGTGCCTACTCCTGTGGGGCAGCAAGCATTGCGCCACTCCACAGTGCCAGGGTTGCTTGCCACATTAACTAAACTGCAGGGTACAAACCTTAGTAGGCCCGAGAACCAGGAACAGGTCTTGCAATGGCTGTCAGAGAACGCTTACAGCACATTGTCCAGCAGCCAGTCAGACTCTGCCTCCTCTCCTCCTATTACCCAACAGTCTTGTCTTCCTTCCTCCCAAAATTCCGAAGCTTTACAGAACAATAACCCAAACTGTCCCTGCTCCCCAGAGCTGTTCTCCGCTCCTTTCATTGTCCCTCAACCTGCCTCTCCACGTCACGATTCCACGAACCTAACAGAGGAGCATCTGTGTCCAGATGCTCAAACACTAGAGTCTCCTCCATCTCCGTTCGATTTGGTGGTGGATGACCAGCAACCCACCCTCATCGACGATGATGTGACGCAGTTGCCGTCAGGGCATCCAGTTGACCGGCGCATTGTGCGGGAGGAGGAGATGAGACAGGAGTTGGAAGAGGAAGTGGTGGATGATGAGGACACTGACCCGACCTGGACAGGGGGGATGTCAAGCGGGGAAAGTAGTGTGGATGTTGAGGCAGGTGCAGCACCAAAAAGGGTAGCTAGAGGCAGAGGCAGAGGTCAGCAGCTTAGGCGAAGCCAGGCCACACCCGGAATCTCCCAAGATGTTCCAGTTCGTACCCAGCCCCGAAAAACTCCCACCTCGAGGGCACGTTTCTCGAAGGTGTGGAGTTTTTTCAAGGAATGCGCCGAGGACAGATATAGTGTTGTCTGCACAATTTGCCTCTCGAAATTGATTAGGGGCTCTGAGAAGAGCAACCTGTCCACCACTTCAATGCGCCGTCATTTGGAATCCAAGCACTGGAATCAGTGGCAGGCAGCAACGGCAGGACAAAGGCCGCCTGCCGTTCACGCCACTGCCACTGCCTCTGCCACTGCCTCTGCCACTGCCACTGCTGACTGTGCTGGCGATGCACTCCAGAGGACGAGCCAGGACACCACTTCATCTGCCTCCGCCACTTTGTTGACTTCTACCTCATCCTCCCCTGGTCCTGTCTTATCTCCTTCTCCTGCACCATCAAAGGCACCATCAGGCGTTTCTTTACAACAACCCACCATCTCTCAGACATTGGAGCGGCGGCAGAAATACACTGCTAACCACCCACACGCGCAAGCCTTGAACGCCAACATCGCTAAACTGCTGGCCCAGGAGATGTTGGCGTTCCGGCTTGTTGAAACTCCCGCCTTCCTGGACCTGATGGCAACTGCGGCACCTCGCTATGCCGTCCCTAGCCGTCACTACTTCTCCCGGTGTGCCGTCCCCGCCTTGCACCAGCACGTGTCACTCAACATCAGGCGGGCCCTTAGTTCCGCGCTTTGCACAAAGGTCCACTTGACCACCGACGCGTGGACAAGTGCATGCGGACAGGGACGCTACATTTCACTGACGGCACACTGGGTGAATGTAGTTGAGGCTGGGACTGCTTCCCAAACTGGCCCGGTGTACCTCGTCTCCCCGCCTAACATTCCTGGCAGGGACACGAGAAGAACACCCCCCTCCTCCTCCTCCTCTACCGCCTCCTCCTCCGCCACCGCCTCCTCCTCCGCTGTTAGATTGACCCCAGCTACGAGTTGGAAACGTTGCAGCACTGGCGTTGGTAGACGTCAGCAGGCTGTGCTGAAGCTGATCAGCTTGGGGGACAGACAGCACACTGCCTCCGAGGTGAGGGATGCCCTCCTCGATGAGACGGCAATATGGTTTGAGCCGCTGCACCTGGGCCCAGGCATGGTCATTTGTGATAACGGCCGGAACCTGGTAGCAGCTCTGGAGCTTGCCGGACTCCAACATGTTCCATGCCTGGCCCACGTCTTCAACCTAGTGGTGCAACGTTTCCTAAAGAGCTACCCCAATGTTCCAGAGCTACTGGTGAAAGTGCGGCGCATGTGCGCCCACTTTCGCAAGTCGACAGTAGCCGCTGCTAGCTTAAAATCTCTCCAGCAACGCCTGCATGTGCCACAACACCGGCTTTTGTGCGACGTCCCCACACGCTGGAACTCAACGTTTCAGATGTTGAATAGAGTGGTTGAGCAGCAGAGACCTTTGATGGAATACCAGCTACAAAACCCTAGGGTGCCACAAAGTCAGCTGCCTCAGTTTCACATCCATGAGTGGCCATGGATGAGAGACCTTTGTGACATCCTACGGGTCTTTGAGGAGTCCACAAGGAGGGTGAGCTCTGAGGATGCGATGGTGAGCCTTACAATCCCGCTCTTGTGTGTTCTGAGAGAATCCCTGATTGACATCAGGGATAACTCAGATCACACAGAGGAGTTAGGGATAGCATCCGATCCGTCACAGCTGGAGAGTAGGTCCACACATCTGTCCGCTTCACTGCGTTTAATGGAGGAGGAGGAGGAGGAGGAGGAGGAGGAGGAAGAAGAGTTGTCCGATGATGTGATGGTGATACAGGAGGCTTCCGGGCAACTTCGAATCGTCCCATTGTTGCAGCGCGGATGGGTAGACATGGAGGATGAGGAGGAAATGGAGATTGAACTTTCCGGTGGGGCCAGAGGAGTCATGCCAACTAACACTGTGGCAGACATGGCTGAGTTCATGTTGGGGTGCTTTACAACCGACAAGCGTATTGTCAAAATCATGGAGGACAACCAGTACTGGATCTTTGCTATCCTTGACCCCCGGTATAAAAACAACATCTCGTCTTTTATTCCGGTAGAGGGGAGGGCCAATCGCATCAATGCTTGCCACAGGCAATTGGTGCAGAATAAGATGGAGATGTTTCCAGCATGTGACGTTGGCGGCAGGGAGGGCAGTTCCTCCAGTAGGCAACCAAGTTCTCACCGGTCCACACAAACGAGGGGCACACTGTCTAAGGTCTGGGACACCTTGATGGCACCCCCTCGCCAAAGTGCCGCCACGGAGGGTCCTAGTGTCACCAGGCGTGAGAAGTATAGGCGCATGTTGCGGGAATACCTTTCCGACCACAGCCCTGTCCTCTCCGACCCCTCTGCGCCCTACACGTATTGGGTGTCGAAGTTGGACCTGTGGCTTGAACTTGCCCTATATGCCTTGGAGGTGCTGTCCTGTCCTGCCGCCAGCGTCCTATCTGAGAGGGTGTTCAGTGCAGCCGGTGGCATCATCACTGACAAGCGCACCCGTCTGTCAGCTGAGAGTGCCAACCGGCTCACTTTGATAAAAATGAACCACCACTGGGTAGAGCCGTCATTTTTGTGCCCACCTGTGTAAAGCACCCCAACATGAAACTCCATGTCTGTACTCAACCTCTCCAATTCCTCCGCATCCTCATACTCATCCACCATAAGCGTTGCACAATTCTGCTAATACTAGGCTCCCTCCACCCTGATTTCCCCCAACTCTGCTGGTTAGAGGCTCCCTCCACCCTGATTTCCACCAACTCTGCTGGTTAGAGGCTCCCTCCACCATGAATTTGCCCAAACTGGGCTGTTTAGAGGCTCCCTCCACCATGAATTGGTCCAAACTGGGGTTTTTAGAGGCTCCCTCCACCATGAATTGGTCCAAACTGGGCTGTTTAGCGGCTCCCTCCACCATTAATTGGTCCAAACTTGGCTGTTTAGAGGCTCCCTCCACCATTAATTGGTCCAAACTGGGCTGGTTAGAGGCTCCCTCCACCATGAATTGGTCCAAACTGGGCTGTTTAGCGGCTCCCTCCACCATTAATTGGTCCAAACTTGGCTGTTTAGAGGCTCCCTCCACCATTAATTGGTCCAAACTGGGCTGGTTAGAGGCTCCCTCCACCATGAATTGGTCCAAACTGGGTTTTTTAGAGGCTCCCTCCACCATGAATTGGTCCAAACTGGGGTTTTTAGAGGCTCCCTCCACCATGAATTGGTCCAAACTGGGCTGTTTAGCGGCTCCCTCCACCATTAATTGGTCCAAACTTGGCTGTTTAGAGGCTCCCTCCACCATTAATTGGTCCAAACTGGGCTGGTTAGCGGCTCCCTCCACCATTAATTGGTCCAAACTGGGCTGGTTAGAGGCTCCCTCCACCATGAATTTGCCCAAACTGGGCTGTTTAGAGGCTCCCTCCACCATGAATTTGCCCAAACTGGGCTGGTTAGAGGCTCCCTCCACCATGAATTGGTCCAAACTGGGGTTTTTAGAGGCTCCCTCCACCATGAATTGGTCCAAACTTGGTTGTTTAGAGGCTCCCTCCACCATTAATTGGTCCAAACTGGGCTGGTTAGAGGTTCCCTCCACCATGAATTGGTCCAAACTGGGTTTTTTAGAGGCTCCCTCCACCATGAATTGGTCCAAACTGGGCTGGTTAGAGGCTCCCTCCACCATGAATTTGCCCAAACTGGGCTGTTTAGAGGCTCCCTCCACCATGAATTGGTCCAAACTGGGTTTTTTAGAGGCTCCCTCCACCATGAATTGGTCCAAACTGGGCTGTTTAGAGGCTCCCTCCACCATGAATTTGCCCAAACTGGGCTGGTTAGAGGCTCCCTCCACCATGAATTGGTCCAAACTGGGGTTTTTAGAGGCTCCCTCCACCATGAATTGGTCCAAACTTGGCTGTTTAGAGGCTCCCTCCACCATTAATTGGTCCAAACTGGGCTGGTTAGAGGCTCCCTCCACCATGAATCGGTCCAAACTGGGTTTTTTAGAGGCTCCCTCCACCATGAATTGGTCCAAACTGGGGTTTTTAGAGGCTCCCTCCACCATGAATTGGTCCAAACTGGGCTGTTTAGCGGCTCCCTCCACCATTAATTGGTCCAAACTGGGCTGGTTAGAGGCTCCCTCCACCATGAATGTGCCCAAACTGGGCTGTTTAGAGGCTCCCTCCACCATGAATTTGCCCAAACTGGGCTGGTTAGAGGCTCCCTCCACCATGAATTGGTCCAAACTGGGGTTTTTAGAGGCTCCCTCCACCATGAATTGGTCCAAACTTGGCTGTTTAGAGGCTCCCTCCACCATGAATTGGTCCAAACTGGGCTGGTTAGAGGCTCCCTCCACCATGAATTTGCCCAAACTGGGCTGGTTAGAGGCTCCCTCCACCATGAATTGGTCCAAACTGGGGTTTTTAGAGGCTCCCTCCACCATGAATTGGTCCAAACTTGGCTGTTTAGAGGCTCCCTCCACCATGAATTGGTCCAAACTGGGCTGGTTAGAGGCTCCCTCCACCATGAATTTCCCAAAACTTGGCTGTTTAGAGGCTCCCTCCACCATGAATTGGTCCAAACTGGGCTGGTTAGAGGCTCCCTCCACCATGAATTTGCCCAAACTGGGCTGTTTAGAGGCTCCCTCCACCATGAATTGGTCCAAACTGGGTTTTTTAGAGGCTCCCTCCACCATGAATTGGTCCAAACTGGGCTGTTTAGAGGCTCCCTCCACCATGAATTTGCCCAAACTGGGCTGGTTAGAGGCTCCCTCCACCATGAATTGGTCCAAACTGGGCTGGTTAGAGGCTCCCTCCACCATGAATTTGCCCAAACTGGGCTGTTTAGAGGCTCCCTCCACCATGAATTGGTCCAAACTGGGTTTTTTAGAGGCTCCCTCCACCATGAATTGGTCCAAACTGGGCTGTTTAGAGGCTCCCTCCACCATGAATTTGCCCAAACTGGGCTGGTTAGAGGCTCCCTCCACCATTAATTGGTCCAAACTGGGCTGGTTAGAGGCTCCCTCCACCATGAATTTGCCCAAACTGGGCTGTTTAGAGGCTCCCTCCACCATGAATTTGCCCAAACTGGGCTGTTTAGAGGCTCCCTCCACCATGAATTTGCCCAAACTGGGCTGGTTAGAGGCTCCCTCCACCATGAATTGGTCCAAACTGGGTTTTTTAGAGGCTCCCTCCACCATGAATTTGCCCAAACTGGGCTGGTTAGAGGCTCCCTCCACCATGAATTGGTCCAAACTGGGTTTTTTAGAGGCTCCCTCCACCATGAATTTGCCCAAACTGGGCTGGTTAGAGGCTCCCTCCACCATGAATTGGTCCAAACTGGGTTTTTTAGAGGCTCCCTCCACCATGAATTTGCCCACACTGGGCTGGTTAGAGGCTCCCTCCACCATGAATTTGTCCAAACTGGGGTTTTTAGAGGCTCCCTCCACCATGAATTTGCCCAAACTGGGGTGTTTAGAGGCTCCCTCCACCATGAATTTGCCCAAACTCTGCTGGTTAGAGGCTCAATCCACCCTGATTTTCAAAACAAATGTTGGTGCCAACCTCAACTTACTACAAGGGCCAAATTCACTGCTGGTGACAAGCTCTCCTCACTGCAAGTGCCAAATACACATGTTTCAAGGTGTTTTCCTACTGTCAGAGAGGTGGTATTGAGTGTGTAAAGTGTGTAGTTGTTAGGCTGTGATGTTGGGGTAATAGAGGGTCTTTGGTGTGTTAGATGCCCCCAGACATGCTTCCCCTGCTGTCCCAGTGTCATTCCAGAGGTGTTGGCATCATTTCCTGGGGTGTCATAGTGGACTTGGTGACCCTCCAGACACGGATTTGGGTTTCCCCCTTAACGAGTATCTGTTCCCCATAGACTATAATGGGGTTCGAAACCCGTTCGAACACACGAACATTGAGCGGCTGTTCGAATCGAATTTCGAACCTCGAACATTTTAGTGTTCGCTCATCTCTAACCAACAAGTATGTGATAAGACATGGTAGGGTTAATTGGACAAAAATGATACAAAGGAAACCATTTCACCACAATATCATATATAAAATACTTGGAAAATATATGTGATATATTGTCCTAAACCTATATATCAAATGTGCTATTGTAGATGTTCTTATCTGGAGCAAATAAATTGTCTATCTTGAGTCACACGGCTACCTGTCTTAGCCAAACATAGGGGGTTGGTTTACATTTACTTCACAATCACGTCTTAGGCCTGGTTCACATCTGCGTTCGGTATTCGGGGAGTCTGCTTGGGGACTTCCCAAACGAAATACCGAATGCATTGACAAGTGGTGAGCTTATGAAAGCACACGGACCCCATAGACTAAATTGGGTCCATGTGTTTTCTGCGCGATGTCCGCATGAGTACTTTTCTCTCTGCATGACTCATGCGGACAGCACGCAGAAAACACACGGACCCCATTATAGCCTATGGGGTCTGTGTGCTTTCATAAGCTCACCACTTGTCAATGAGTCCCTAAGCAGACTCCTCGAACGGAATACCGAACGCAGATGTGAACCAGGCCTAAAATCTATGTCCACATTTGTAATCAATGAAAATCATCTAAAATGAAAAATTATCAACTTTGCTAGTCTTCATTATTAATTGCCAACAATTTTGTGCTTAAACATGGTCTAATCCTACAGTCAAACTCTCTCCCGTTCAATTCCTACATTTTACTAACACATTTGGCATATAAGCCATAAATAGAGGAACACTAACAAGTATGATGGCCAGATCTGACTACACAGAATATGTAGCACTGAGATGAATAGGCGCTGTAGACACAAAACAATAGGACATGTATAATGCAAACTCTTTTCATAGTTGTTTTATTTTTTCATTTTTGATGGCTGTAGCATCTATTAAATTAGGTTGGAACGGTAGTCCTAGTCTTAAAGAGGGCCTGTCACCCAGTCTTAAGAGCCCAATGACATACATAATCTGATAGGTTCTGTCACCATAACCATTTTAACGTTTTGTTTATCCAAAACTGTTCAGCCATTCCAGAGATATAAGCCCTGTTAGTATGGATGCAAATTTGTATATATTAGCCAAGTGGGTGGTAATATTACATGACCCTATCCCAGTGAGAAAGTTTAACAGACCACATGGATAGTATATAATAATTTGCATCAAGAATAAAAGGGATTATATCTTTAGACTAGATGAACAGATTTGGATAAACAAAACATCAAAATGCTCCTATCTGAAGAGATATGTCATTGGATTTTTCAGACATGGTGACGAGCCCTCTTTAAACTGCTATCAATAGGTATATTGCTTTCTTACCACTCTGTAGTCTTCTTAGCACTGTTTAGGTGTATTTGTCATGTTCAGAAACCATCTGTATACCATCCGGCTGATACAGCACATGTACACAAAAACAAGCAAAACACAAAGCAAACAAAAAGGCTTGCATTGTTCTTTTATTGTAGCGAATTCTAGTTTTGTGCTTATTCCAGATGATATTTTCCATGGAACGCTTTCACGGCCTCGATTTTTCATTTTGTGGCAGACTGAAGTACCTCAGACAGATGTTTCCTTAAATAGCAGCCTAGTTCTAATAAGGGAAATTGGTTGGTTTACCATATTGTATAATGGCTTACTGAATACACACTGCCTATGCATCCTGGGCTCGTAACTCTCAGTAGCAGACTTGGGCTGGTTACTTTGTGGCATGTGGGATGTCTTAATAGTCATGAGGTTTAGGTAATGTGGACACAGCTCGAGCTTGCAGGGATGGAAATCATTATACTGTGTTCCTACTATATTAGACTAAATCCCTGACATCCTCATAAAACCCACTAAATACAAGCCTTAGTGTATATGTCTCCAATGGACAGCGCCGCTATAAGTGTCAATGTCTAGTGGAAAACTTACAATTAACACTGCTGCCCTTCATTCTCAATATGGTGGGGGTCCTGGTATTTGAACCCCATCTATCAGAAAGTGATCATGTAGATGTGGTCCTACAACTCGGAGCTCAGAACTATAAATGTCCATTCCAGATCACTGGAAATTTCCTCTTCCTAGTAGAAACTCTTGTAAGATCCTCATGGAGATCTCTAAAGTCTCCTTATGACACAGCTTATTGTCCGGCTCATCTGAGAACCTGTTTGAGTCAGCAAGAAGTGAGGTGCCAGGAAGATCAGTTTTCAACACTTACTGTGCCCAATAAATGAGTCTTTTGTACATTTTTGATAAAGACTCCTTAGCAGATGGTTTTTCAGCGCTGAAGTTGTCTATTGTTATTGCAAAGGATTTTGGTTGTTACTTTACCGTACATACACCTAATGAAATGCAACAAATCCAAGAGAAGAGGATGTTTATTTAACAGAAAAACTTGAACTATCTCTCTGCCTGTCTATCTTTCTTTGCCATAACTAAAAAATATGCAATACCGGCCATGCACTTGAGGTATCTGAAGGCCGACAAGTATTTCTTCTATGTGCACCTTAAACATACCCTGACTCACTCAGTACTATGATTCATTTCTATCATTTATTTCCAGGGAAATGAAAATATACTCTCCTCTAACCTGCAAGGTTCTGTTTCTGCCTGGCCCCTGCTGGTCTCTACTTACTGGTATCCGACAGACATAGGGAATGCTTGGAGGTGCCTGCTATGCTAACCACTGAGGTGGATCTCCATTGTGGGTATTGTGAGAAGGTGACAAGAGAGGTGTTGTGGCAGAGTGCTGGAGTCCAGATGTATCAGCCCCAGGTTTCTGACATGTGTGGTCCAGGGCGGATCTGGAGTAGGCCTCAGCCCAGGTGTAGATCCTTGGCTCATTACTGGGCCAGAAAAAGGCTGCAGATCCTGCATTCCAGTGCCGTTCCATGAGATGAAAGGAGGTGTATGGTTCTGTCCTGTAACCCTGAGTCCGGGGAGACAATATTGCGCTTGTTTTGTTTGTGTGGCTGGTAGTAAGCCACATGTATAGTTAGGTTACCAGTTGTCTTTAGTTAGTTGCTCAAACGAGCAGGTTTTTTATTTTGTTTTTGCCTGATGTTAAGACTGTATTTTGTTTTTTTTTCATTTTGTGCCTGAAGTCGAGGTTTATTTTCCAGTTTTTTTTCTTAAATAAACCAGATTGCTACACATTTTGTGTCCCTGTCTTGACTGTTTGAGTCCGTACCACTGCTTCTACCAAGCTAACTTTCCCACAGTGTCTAGAGGTACCAGAAATAGCCAGGACCCAGGCAGTGATAGAACTGGAACAGCGGAGAATCAGTGAAATGTGATAATATTTTTTTTATGTTAGGGCCCTGTGTTTTTCCCATTTACGCAAAACAAAGAAGCAAAAAAAGTTTTTGCCTCATTTTCCACTGCGTTTTTTTCTCTTCTATTAGATCTATAGGGAATATGCACACTAATCCGCAAAAATAATTAACCTGCTGCCATTTTACAGCTTTTTTTCACACCTTGTGTGGATGAGATTAAATGAGCATCCAAAAACAATTTCCGCAACCTGGGGCCTTGGCGTTACGTACACTTGAATATAATCTTTGACAGATTATATTATTTTCATATATTGTAATTGTGAAATGTTTAATGTATAAGCTATTGAGCTGGACTTCACCTCTATGACATGACTTTGTGAGGTTGCCACGGCATGACACATGTCGTACAGTCTCGCATGGTCATATTTGAAAGTTAACCATGATTTGTGGACCAATAAATATATAATATATCTTTGGGTGTTTTATTATTATTAATATAATAGCTTTATTAGTAGGAATAGTCACAAATACTTTACTGGAATTAGGTGCCATTATTTTCTTTGTAATGAAAGATTGTATTGAAATACACATTACATACAAAGTTAACAATTCTTAGAATCTGACTTCATCTTTGATTTTTGCTCAATACCCGGCAACAATAAGACGTTTATCTGAAGTGTCCTGAGCCTTTTAACTGCTCTTTGTGTGTAATGAGTGTTTTTCTGCGTGGCTTTTACTTTTGATAAGTAATTATAGCAATGTGAATGCCGCAGGGAAGCCGTGTACCGGTAAACATTCAGTTCTAAGTGACAAGGGGACCGCTATAGGTTCAGACCATGAAACGCCAGCTTTAATTACAGATCATCTAGACGTGGACATCTCCAAGCAGCCTAAGGCTATGCTGACTATGTTGACTACAACAACAATTTTCCTTAAATAAAGCAGAAAAGCCTTTATGTGTGGGCAGCATTTTTTTCACACATGCACATAAAGTCAAGCTGTGGAGTCAGAGTTGGAAACAAATTACTGACTCTGATTCAGGCTTTAAAATAAAATAAGTTATTATATTATATAATAATTAGTGTTGTATAATTAACTAGAGGACAAATATGCAAATCTGTTTCCCAAGATGTAAATATAGAAACAGTGCCTCTGTTTGTTGCCCTCTAGAGAAAGCTCCCTTGAACATCATGTCTGACTTTTCCACAATCCTTTGCTGCAATGATACAAGATCTTTCCAAGTCAGTATCCCAGCTGTTTCGATTTGATTGGATCTCTTCAGCTCAGCCTAGGGAAAACTGACTTGGCAGAGGTGAGAGACTTTTAGACCAGGTTATGGGGATATTGTCACTCCTTGAGGAGAGACCACCTTGTAGGTGTGTGGAGTCTTACAAAAAGCCATTTTAGTTCCACTGAATCATTGCAGCAACAGATTGTGGAAAAGTGGGGCATGATGTTAAAGGGAGCTTCTCCTAGAGGGCAGCAAACAGGCACTGTTTCCCTATTTACATCTCAAGAAACAGATTTGCATATTCCGATAATCCCCCACAATGGAGCTAAAATGGCTAAAAGGGTCCTTTCACCACCTCCACCAACCCCAACTCTTTGCATCATTGAACAAGTACAGCTCCACTGATTCTGGCTCAGTTGGAATTTTCTGTAGTCCCTTCTGTTTCTGATAAATCCATGCTCATAGTTTTTGCTAAGTAGGTCCTCTACTGTCAGGTGGGTGGTCATGGACTGGAAGACATAGTCTGGGAAACTAACGGTCCTTTCACCACCTCCACCGATTGTTTGCATCATTGAACAAGTACGGCTCCACTGATTCTGGCTCAGTGGGAATTGTTCCTGTAGTCCCTTCTGTTTCTGATAAATCCATGCTCATAGTTTTTGCTAAGTAGGTCCTCTACTGTCAGGTGGGTGGTCCTGGACAGGAAGACCTAGTCTGGAAAACTAACAGCACCATTTGCTCAGGAATGGTGGGGGCTACAGAAAAACTGCAGCAGAATCAGTGGAGCAACATCTATTGAATGATGCAAAGAACCAGAGTTGGAGGAGTTGGTAAAAGGACCTCTTTAGATATGATAGTGGCTTCACATCACATCAATCCAGTCACCAGTTATTGCCAATCCAACAATGGATAAATGTAAAACCACAGCTATATATTTAGAGTGTAATACATCTTGAATATTTGTCATTCGGTCTGCCGTTTTCTTCCTTTTAGAAATAACAGCTAGAAACATAAGCCGGGTATAGCTCTGAGACATTAGATATCTCATAGGAGAATAGGACCAGACCAGCCCCAGACACCTAATTAAAACTGTAGAACATGTTTCATGGGGGAAGATGTATTGGAAGAGACATCGGGGAATAACAGAGCAATTATAAAGCCTATGACCGGACTGTGCTGTAACTGTTCACAGTTTGTGCAGAGATCAGGAACAAGCCCTCATGTCACTACCGTGAACTCATCTATGGCTATATTTAGGTATAATGGAGCTTATGGTAAGACAAGCTTTCTTCATCCCACCATCACTGTTAGAATTATAGCCCATAAATACATATTACACCTAAAACACAAGACAGTTGACGTTACGTATTAACAGTTTCCCATGATTACAAAATATTCAGGTGTACATCCATATTAGGTTACTGTCAGTCAAACCTATCGAGATTGTTGGGGCTGGATGATTATCTGATATGTATGACAGATAAGGTTGGGGCAAAGAAGGATCGGACATGTTAAATTTTACATGCACAACCGTTTTGTTCTCAGGTGAGATAAGCCAGAGGTATCTTGTGGTGACTGACTCACCTCTCAGCACTGAGTATATATGCATGTTCGGTTGAGCCTGTGTATGGGGAAAGGGGAGTTATAAGAGATAGCTGTATTCCAAATGAGCATTAGACTGCTTTAGACTGACTGACAATAATTAATTGCCAAGATATTCATCTAATGCAGGGCAAAGTGGCATTGTAAGCATAGTGTAACATCTTTGCCCATTGGGGCCTCTGCGCCGTCCTCAGGTCACACGCTCATTTTTTATTCTTAGTACTTGTTGTTGTAGCACAGCTAAGGATTTGTTGCTGTGTGTCAGTCTAGCCAGTGTTCTAGTTCCTTTGGCCATTTTGGAGTTAACTAAGTAGATTTTGATTGACATTCCTCCTGGCCAAGCAAGTCTGGGGCAGATTCCTTTATATACTTGTCCAGCCTACTCCCTAATGCTCGCTATTCGCCTTTGTGTGCTTTCTGGCTCTATACTTATTGCTATTTATATTTCTGACCCTTAGCTTTTTCTTGTGACTGCTCTCTTGCATGGTGATTCTGTGCTTCGCTACTTGACTGGTTCCAACCCCCTTGGCTAAATGACCTCCCATTTGTTGTTGTTTGTCTTGTCTGCATTCTGTGTTCTCACTCACATCATAGGAAAGGACTGTCGCTCAGTTGTCCTCTATCGCCTAGGGTAGCTGAGGCAAATAGGCAGGGAATGGGGTAGGTTCAGTATTAGAACTCTCTGTTTCTGTCATTCTCCTTCCTTCCAGGCTCCAGCAGCAGTTATTGGGGAATTGTTCATCTATCAATTCCCTAAAACATAGCATGCACTATCATGGTAAGAAGTCATACAATAAATAGCAAGGTATAATACATGAGATATGGAATGACAAACTCATGGGCCTAGATTATGGTCAAGTTATGATGTGTTTTGGAAATGTAGGCAATCTTAAGGAATTTGAGGACTGAATTGGCAAGTTGCAACGAGACAGATCTAGTAGGCATCATGGGGCATTTCTAAGTTGTGTAGTAAGGTACTCTGTGCAAAGGAGGGAAACACTTTGGTGTACATTTGTCTTTATTTTGTGTACCCCCTGGTTGGTTATTTTCTATTGATATAGTTATTATCCCAAGATCAGATTTAATGAATTGAATCTGCACCATTCAGAGTTTCTGGAACATCAGGCAAGCATTCAAACCTCTTAACACAAGACAATGTCGTCCATTTTTTTTTCTCACTGTTCAATTGGTGGCTCAGATCCTGAAAATGGATCTGAATAGGACATGCATTAAAATAGTTGGACACACAGACTGGAAGACACTTGGTAGTGTGCATGAAACCTAAGGTTCCACATATTTCTGTTATTAAAATAGTTTTGTATTTTACATACCAAATTACTATTCATTTCCACCATTCTAAAAATAGTGTGGTAGTGGGATGGCTTTAAATGGTTTTGAGCTTTAAAGTGTTTTTTCTTTTTTTCTCGCTGTTGTGTCGGGAGGTGCTTGGTGATCATCTTTGTATTATACTTTATCCTATCTAAATTCCTTTTTATTATAAAACAGGCAGTAGTATTCTCCTTGGCAACCCTCTAACTGAGCTGTTGTTAGGGAAAGTCTGTACATAGTTATATGGTAAATATGCAGAACTGAAGCATCTTTAGTTGTATACTACCTAGAAAAATGGTTTTAGTATCAGAAAAAAAGTGGAGATTCTCAGCTTACATGTGGTGCCAAGATTTAAGAACTAGCTATAAATAATATATATTCTGAGCTATCATTAAAGACTGAGTATGAAATTTTACCTTAATATGCAGCAGTTCATTCAAGCTGCATATAAAATCACATTCTTATTAGAGATGAGCGAGTAGTGTTCGATCAAGTAGGTGTTCGATCGAATACTACGGTATTTGATATACTCATACTCGATCAAACACGACTAGCTGTTGGAAGTTTAAGGTTCGATGCAGAACCAGCGTTGATTGGCCGAATGCTATACATTCTGCCAATCAACGCTGGTTCTTCTCCTACCTTTAGAAGTCTTCTCCGTGCAGCGTCCCCGCGGCGTCTTCTGGCTGGAATTCACTCTGCATAGGCGACAAAGCCCCGGTTGGGCGAAACGCGCGTCGAGTCTGAGCACAGTCTGGTATGAGGGTATTACTTATGATTGTATGGAGTTTGTGTCTGTGATACACATGGTGTTCCACATGTGTAGGGTCTTATGGGGCTTGATTTGATTTGATGTGCTTTGCATACATATATATTACTCACCATGACTCTACCTTTATGCCTGTAATTGATGTATACACGATGCATAATATCCTAGTTACTTCATTGTATATGTGTGTATCTTTATACCCCTCCCTCTTCGTGCTCTTTTGGGTTTACCTGTTACCCTATCTAAATTGTGTGTTACTGTGTTTGTCTGTATATGTGTAATTTTATTAAATAAAAGTGAATATTTTTTATATATTTCTGCCTGGTGTTTCTCTATATATTGGAGATTAATAAAGCTTTATTACAAAAGTATTTTCCAATACTACACCTAAACCAACCTCCCTGACACAATAGCATTAAAAAAAAAAAAGTAAATGAAATGGAAGTTACACTTTTGGAAATTGATAGGAGTCAATGGTTGGATTCCTTTACTTTTAGGTATAATTTAAGGGGGTTATCCCCAAATAAGCTCCGAATAGGCTGAAATAAAAGAAGTGATACTCACCTCACCAGAGCAGGACCTCGCTCTCTCTGCATTTTCAGCCATTTTCAGGTAGAAACTGGGCGGTCCACGTTTTTCCAATGGTAACTGCTTTTTAAGCGGAAGAGGTTTCCGTTCAGAGGGTCTCCAAGCGGACCCTCGAATGGAAACTCGAACGCAGGTGTGAACCTAGAGTAAACTATATTCGTAAGTTATAATAATTTATATTTGCAAAACAACAAAAGAACTTCCTATGTCCCTGAATAGCCCTGTAACCCTCTGGGGCAGTCAGCATTGTGGAGAGGGCTCATATGTCAGTTTCTTCTGAATATATACAGTAGCACCATTTGCTTGTACACCATTCTCCAACCCTGATCATTGTAGGACTTCTTATAACTAGTGATAGATGCCTTTAAAAGCCTAAGGAAAGTCTCTTTGATGCTCTCGCCAAATGCTGGAGACTCTATAATTTTATTGAAAATGAGTTTATCTGTCTGTAGTTGAGTTGCCCAAAGCCAAACAACGGGAATCAATGAAAGTTCTCTCGTATCGTATCATAAATCACACGTATCACTGTATATCCATCATCAGAATGGTTAAGCTGTAGATTTCGGCATTATAATTGTGGCCCATCCCTGTTGCCCTCTTTCCTTCCCATCAGGGATATTTCTAATGCGTGTTTACATTAGTGGATTAAACGCTATAATAAGCTTCTCTTCATCCTTTTACGCTACTTCTGAGCACATAGTAGATTGCTGTGTAAATGAGATGACAAATCAAAGCGTATTTCAGGTTAATAGATCTAAAACCATCATTTCCCTTCATGTTTGGATGGACTGGTAATAATTGAATACAGTAGGCTTTTGTTGCTGCCTCTGTCCTCATCTATTCCCGCGTCCCCGTCTCCTCTCTCCGGTGCTCATCATCTTTTTCTGCGTCTCCTGGGAGTCTGGCAGTGGTTGGCAGGGACAACTCAGAGCTCCTTAGCAACAAAGGCCTAGTAAATATGTCACTTTGGTAAAATACAATCAAAGAAAGATAAACCGTGAAATCTACACAATTTTATTTCATCGTTATAATGTTGACATAGGAAAGTAATCATTGGTTATATTATTATTATCATTATTATTATTATTATTATTATTATTTATGTATTATTTATTTTTTATCATTGTGGTTCACAATACCTGTCAAAAATATTAAAATCAAACAATCACATCTACCTGTTTAACATAAAATTGGGTTGCCCAATCAGGGGATACGTTGTTTGGTTGGACAATCCCTTTAAGATCCGTTATATGAACAGATAATTTTAGTCACCTTCATTACCATTGCTGAAGCAATTGAATAGTGACTTCACACAAATGAATTCTTTAACAAACCACGTCTCCGCCATCATTCAGCAATCTATATCGCAATAAGATTATTATTTTCACGAAGCATTTCATCAATAGTTCTTCCTATTCGATCCCTTTTTCGTATTGTGCACAGTGATCACTTGATGTACAATAAATATATGTACTATTACATTGTGTACTGTCATTTGTTAGCGTTATAATCTGACACTATCTGCCAACGTGATTTGTTTTTTAGTCTTGTTACATAAATGTTGGCAGCAGGACAGGCCAACCTTGTAATGTGTATGGGAATCTCTTGACTCTTCCATGACAGCAGATGTCAACTGCCTGATGGATATCAACAAGCCAATGTTTGTGTTCTTGGTTAAATAAGCTGCTAAGGTTTTAGGGATAGCAGTACACCCGCCTCTATCGACTGACAACACATACGTGCACACCAGTGTTGTGTGTATAGAGGGTTGGAAGAGACTGCTGACATATTTATGTGTATATTGATGTGTATACCCAGTTTTAGGCAACATGATTACAAATGTGTACAGTTGTGATTGAATGGTACTGACATCCGTGTGTCACCCATGTTTCCGCAGCCCCATTCATTGAGGCCAGTGAGCAAGAAAAGCAAAACAGACAAGAATAGGACCTGTCCTGAGTTTTGCTCACAGCCCCATACACCAGATCGTGAAAATACACATCGCATGTGTAGGACCATAGATATGAATGAGTCAGTGGCTAGCCCTAAAAAATATGACTACGACAATGACTGTGCATGATGCCTAAGGGTGTCAGCAGATGTTGTTCCTGGCGGGATTCGAACCCAGGACTCCAGCACTGCAAGGCTGCAGTACTAACCACTAAGTCGACCGTGTTGCCCCCTGTTTGTTTTATTATGGACATGCAGCACTGGCATCTTGGGTTTGAATGTTAACAAGGACAAAATCTGTGATGAGTTTGTATGTTCTCCCCGTGCTTGTTTTCATTTTCTCCCACACTCCAAAGACATACTGATAGGTAATGTAGATTGTGACTGAGCCCTATATGGGACAGTGAGTGAAGAAAGCCCCATATGTATGCAGAACCTCTTCACTTGTTCAGTTATCCTAGAATGTCTAAGAATTTCTCTTTCTAGAATTAAAAAGGAACTGAGCACGATGCACCATTGTGTGGGTACTTGGGGGGGAAACGCTTTGTGATAGAGCATAACTAAAGTCAGTAAGCTTGTGCTTCTAGTCTGAGACTTACTATTGTCAGTTGGGTGTGAAATATCCAAAAAAGTGAAAAACAGCAGCAGATTAAATATACATACTTCTCCAATCCCATGGCAATTGTATGTTCTCCTTCTGTTTGCCTGAATTTCTTCTTTGACTTATATACAATGATATATTATTTAGCTTCCAAGGGACTTCTGCATGTATGTATGCAGGTGAGAGATGAGAAAATCAGATTGTGAGCCCCACTAGGGGGGCTGATGTGAATGATTACAATCCGTAACCGTGTGAAAAATGGTACCGAGGGGCAGAGATAATGTAGATTGTGAGTCCCATATAGGGCTCACAATCTACATTTTTTCCCCTATCAGTATGTCTTTGGAGTATGGGAGGAAATCCACATAAACACAGGGAGAACATACAAACTCCTTGCAGATGTTGTCCTGTGCAGGATTTGAACCCAGTGCTCCAAGGCTGCAGTGCTAACCACTGAGCCACCATGTTGCCCCATGCCATGTCTTGTTCTGTCAGTGACATACTTTTGCCCACAGTTGTACTTTGAAATAGACAATGTGTTGTAATGTTACTTGCAGGCGCCAATAAACCACACCCCTATTGGGAAGCCACACCCCTTACTATAGCAATGGACTGCTATAAGATAAGTTCATGCATACAGATTGGTTGTAAATATGATCATCATTTTATGGTTGAAATTTGCATTGTAAATTTTTATGGATAGAAATCAGCATAAATTTCCATTCCATATGTAAAAGCAATTTAGTCTGATAGGTTTCTGGTGGAGAGATGTGACAGTGAAGTGTGTAACCGTATAATTTACAATCCGGAACCTGTTCCCATATTTACAAATGCATAATCACAAGTGGCACGTAGAACCAGTTCTCTGTAACATACTGAGGCTTTAGCTTTGGCATCAACCTGTCTGCACTCATTTAAGACGTGAAGGTTGCGTAAGGTAATATTATGAGTGTCATGCCAAATGTAAGATTTTTTATTTTTTTTCTGAACGTCCTTCTGGAATTTAAAGGCAGGTGCTGGCAGGCTGTGAATGGAATGGTATAGGGTGAAGGAATATCCTATATAACTGCCATTGACTGTTATTGCTGCCCCTGAAGGGAATAGCAGGTCAGAACAACATATCTATGGCTGAAAACCCAGGAGCGGCAGAGCAAGTCTGTGCAGTGTCTGAAAAGGTTATCTAGATGTAAGTGATGTGAGGAGCCTGAATAGGCGGCTTTCAGCAAGCATCTGCCTTCAGATCATCATTCCCACATTCATAGAAACCTCTTAGTGAACTGCTATGTGGCTCTGAGCATCTCCGGAGCCAGAACTGGAGAATCTTGTCATCAGATTGAAGCAATGGTAGAAGACAGTTTCTCATTTCTATTGTATTCTCCAGAATTAAAAGCTACTTATTTTAAGGTTTGATTCACACGTAGCATTTTTGTTGCAGTTTTTTTTTAGCCAAAGCCAGAAGTAGATCTTGGTGGTTGAGAAATGTACACCATTCCTTTATATGTCCCATTCCTCTTTAATCCACTTCTGGCTTTAGCTCAAATACTCAAGGAAAAACTGAGACAGACTGAATGGCACTGGGACAGATTTACTAATAATATCAAAAAGTAAGAGCAAACTTAGACTAGACAGTCTTAAAGAGTCTGACATGTCATCCAAGCATATTCGATTGCTACCATCACATTACAGTGATAACTAAATATACTTCTGTTATATATATCACTTCTGTATATTTGAAGGAAAACAACTTTGAAGTGTTATGCAAATTAAGCATCTAGCGCACTGGGGGTGGGACTTCAGCTTGCTGGAGCATTGTTTTTGCTGCTGAAGTGGCATCGATGTAATAGCAGTGAGAACATCAACTCCCACTGAATGGGGTGGTGCTGGCAGGAGATGGTAGGGGTCTAAGTGGCAAGAGCAATGCTCCAGAGAGCTGAAGGTCCGCCCTCCGTGTGCACCAATTGACTCATTTACATAAAACTTTAAAGTTGCTTCTCTCCACATCTAGTACAGTGACATATATGTTGCTTGTCACTGTAATGTTCTCTGTAACATGGTGGTGGAAATTCATTATGCTTCGGAGAGGTGGTAAACTGCCTTTATCAAAGTGTTATGTGGGGAGGTAGCTTGGTAGAAGCAGTGGTGCGGACCCAAATAGTCAAGACAGGGACACAAACTATTCAGCAAACATGTTTATTTAGAAAAGCAGGAAAATAAATAAATCTTGACTTCAGGCACAAATGAGCAAAAACAAAATACAGCCTTAACTTCAGGCAAAAATAAAACAAATTCCTGCTTGTCCGAGCAACTAACTAAACAGAAGTAATAACCTAACTATACGTGTGGCTTACTATCAGCCACACAAAAAAACAAGCACAATTTATTCTCACCAGACTCAGGGTTACAGGACAAACCCGGCTACCTCCTCACTTCCTGGATATTCCCTGAAGTTCAGGCTCTGCAGCCTTTTATGGGCCAGTAACTAGCCTCAGGACCCACACCTGGGATGAAGCCTACACCAGACCCGCACTGCACCACACATAAGCCGGCTATCTGGGGCTGATATAGCGGGACTCCAGCACTTTTTCTGTCACCTTCTCACAGTGTGTAATGCTGGATGATAAATCTGGCACACTTTTAGGCTCCATGTACATGACTATGTGCTTTGTCAGTATGCTAGCCATGTCTTTTAAAGGCTACTACATTGACCCATTAGTTTTTATGGTCCCATATACACACCTGTGTATTATTACAGTTTATGTATGGGACTGAGAGTCTAGTAGCAAAACTCTGAACCGGTCCTATTACTCGCCATTTTGCATCCCAGACTCATTAATTAAATAAATGAGTTTGTGGGGGTATGTAGGGCCCAGAGATATTATTCATATGCCATCCATGCCATTTTCTCATGGATCCATCCATGTAGCCATGTCCCTTTCCCAACAAGCTACACCCTTTTCCATATAAGCACACAATTTCACGTCCATTGTATTCAGTGTACATGTGAACGTCTAATATATGAGATTGTTCCACTGGATCAAGTTTATGATTGTAAGCTTTCAGGGACAGGGACCTCTTTTTTTTTTTTTTTGTCTCATTTTTTATTCATTTGTCATTTTGTTTGTTCCTTGGTGGTAAAGAGCTGTGCAATATGTTGACGGCCATATAAAGATTATTACAACTATTATTACTGAGCTCCTAATGGTCGGAGAGAGATCGTGTGACTCTGCAACACCAGAAAGTCCTCTGTAGGGAACCATGTTAAATAGAATACTAAGTAATAAAAAAAAAAAAAAAAAAAAAAAAAATTGGCCGCATAGCATTATGCAAGTGGAAAAGATAATTTGCATATTCATGTTGTTAGTTTATTGATTATTTAGTCCTATTGCTATTTTTATTGTTTTGTTGACAATAGGATGAGCCGCCATATTGATGTTTCAATATTTCAGATGACTTTAAATTCTTACCATGAAATTAACCCTTATGTGTGTGCACGAGACTGGTAAATTAGATTTTGAGTCCTAGAGCAAAGACTGATTTAAGAAGCATGCGAGTGATGTCTAAGATACAGAAGTTAATAAATAAATTGCTCTAAGACGTCTGTTATATCCTTATTGGAATCAGCACTGTGTAAAACACAAGGGGAAGAGAAGCCGCATGTAATAAGTCTTCTTTGTGTCTTCTTTTCAGCAATGCCCTACCCACATAACTCGTACAGTTCATCAGGGAGCTCCGGACCCATCCAATGCTACCGGTGTGGCGAGACGTGTAAAGGAGAAGTAGTGAGGGTGCAGACCAACCACTTCCATATCCGATGCTTCACCTGTCAAGGTACAACTTGGCCATCTATGTGTATGTCACTTACAAACAAGCTGAAGAAGTATTGAGATATCAATATCAATAGGGTTTATCACTTTTCATAACAACTGCCCTTTTTCTGAAAAAATATACTTTACTTTTTCTGGTTTATAGCTCTTCTTACGAGATTCTTTGCTATTAAAGGGAGTTGGCCAGGGCCATAATGCCTCTCAAACCAATAATTCTACCATAAAGAGGCCTTTAATAGGAGTAAACACATACCTTTGTGGCTACAAACCAATGAAGCATTGCAAATGGGTCTGCCAATCAGTCTGCAAGTGCACAGGGGGAAGGGCCTTATTTGCTATATGTGCTTACATCCATCTGCAAATGCTTCCTTCATTATTTCAATATGTTGTCCCCAAATGACAGTAATGAGAAAAGGAAGCCAGAAACATTATATGTAGACTATACTGTGGAAAAACCCCTGTGGAAAAACAGCATGTAGGATCCACTCTGCAATTTACATCTTACACTGTGCTGTGTGAGCGGGGAGGAACGCCCCCTCCCTCTGCTCACACAGCTCGTCCGTAGACGAGTATTATCAGGAGGGGAGGGGGCGTTCCTCCCCGCTCCACAGTACAGCGCGATACGTGCTGCTGGGCAGAAGGGTGTCCCTGGCTAAGTGTCAGAAACGCCCTTCTGACTGTAAAGCGCTACGGTACCGGGACCGATAGCGCTTTACCCGGGGCACGGATCGGGAAAGCCGGGAATTCAGCGCACTGTCAGCTTTCCAGCAGTATATAGAACTGCCTGTGCCCAATCTAATGCAAGGTCCTCTTTAATTGCAACAATAAAGGCTTTGGAGTTGGAGTCAGGGCCGCTTAGGTCTAGTTCACATGGGGCAAGAGGGCGTGGATTTTGACGCCGAATCCACGTCAAAATCTGCCCCCTCACAATAGAGGTCTATGTTGACCGCTAGCGTTCTTTTTTGCGGTGTGTTCCCTCTCACGCAAAAAAGAAGTGAGCTGCCCTTTCTTCAGGCGAATTCCGCGGCAGATTCAGCAGCGGCGTCCGCCTCGTGACACCAACCTCTGGACTAGGCCCATTCATTTGGGCCTAATCCGGAGCGGAAAGCCGCGACAGAATATGTTTAAGCGGAGCCCCGTGTGAACTAGCCCTTAGGGTGAAGTTGGAAAAAAGTTATCAAAATGACTCCAACCTCAAGATAAAATAATTAGTTCTTTTCAATGATAATATACAATTATTGGTATTGTATAATTCATTTGATGCATTGTTTGTTAGCTATAGAGAGATTCAGTCATTATATATATTTATATATTTTGCTTCCTTATATAGCACCATGATATTTGCAGCGCTTTACTGGCCTTTATTCATGAATTTGAGGACTTTTGTAGCTTTTGTCTGGCCAAGGCTGTCAGCCATTTATGAAAGAGTCGGAGTATGAGTCGTAATTGGAGTCAGACTCAGTCAATGCTATGGCCTACCAACTTCACTGCCCCGGCAACAACGTATAACATACTGGTAGTTTATGGTAATGAAGGCATTAATGTTAACATCATTTGTAAGCTACGGCACTAACGTGTGTTAAAGGGGTCGTCCAGAAAAACAGTTTTTTTCACGGACGCTGTGAGTGGGCCCATTCTAGTCACGTGTTGCATTTTTATCTTGTGAACTGTGTATCTATTGCATTGACCTGTGTAATATATTGTATCTGTCGTAATTGGCATCTGCATGATACGACGTGAAGGTCATCGCACATTCAGTCGTTCCACTGGTTTCTAGAGACTGTATTATGTGATGACTCCTTAGAGGTGAGACAAAGTTGCGCCCATGCGTTGCACCATGGAAGAAACTGTTTGCTACTCTGTGTCTGACCCCACTGATGTTAGGTGTTGTCCAAACTATCCAAGGTGATGTATGGCTGCGGGTTTTAGGGCCGTATTCATGTACTTGAGGGAGGCAGGTGGCTGGCAGGAGCAGGAGAGACCAAGTAAGCTAGAGGAGCAAAGTGTATATCTTGGAGGAGAATAGAGGGACACAGCCATAAGCTGGTTCAGAGAATACAATATAATGTTATGGGTTAGTAAAGCAGGCAGCGAACCTTGTATCTGGCAGCCGGAAAGCCGTTAATGAAATGTCTATAATGCTCCTTTATTACTGTATAACTATTATGCCGTGTGTCATCTATCAATGCAAGGCGGCCTGCACAAAGCCGATCTGCCTGGCATTACAGACTTCATTTCATGGGCAAGACATGGCTTTTATGAAATAAGACTCCTTTTATTTGTGCAATATTCTTCATTTTCAGGTTGACTGGAGACACAACTTTTACTAGTAAATATTATAAAAGGTGTAAGAAATAGATAAAGTAGCGCACTACCAAACAACACTGTAATATGTGCAGCAACCTAGTTCAGGAAAACAGGGAGCTTGGGGTAGTAGTCACAGATGGGCTCTAGGGTTGTGCTATTGGGATCAGAAAAGATCATATTCTGATCGGCAATCGAGTAAATTTCACGATCGGAATTCCGATCCGGATATTTTTAGGCAGGATCGAGGTCGGAGGTTATTTCCTACAATGCTTTGCTACTGGCCAAGCATTGTGGGAAAAGCTAACAATGTTAAGAATGAATGGATGCCGCCGGCACACAGCCTGTGCCGGCGTCCGGCCGCTTAACCCCCTGCTGTGTCCATTCATTCTTACGGCATACCACAGAGGAAACAGAAGAGTAGATGGTATCTACTCTTCTGATTCCTCTCTGCTGTGCCGTATCCTCGACTCTGCTACATCTGCATTATTGTACATTGACTTGTCTATCTACTCTTCTTCTTCGTCCCTGCTTTACCGTATACTCATCAGCTCTGCTACATCTGAGATCTACATCTCAGATGTAGCAGAGCTGTGTATACGATAAAGCAGGGACGAAGCAGAAGAGTCGATAGACAAGTCCACTTACCTGCACAGATCCACTGCCGCTCCCCGTCTGTTCTCTTTTTGCCTGTTCTCGGTCCTGCACGCCCCTAGCTCTCAGGTTAGTGTTACAGATCTAGGAAGAAGGCATGGCTTGTGGCTTAGGAGAGTATGGGAGGGTACTGTACTCGCCCACACTCTCCTAAGCCACAACAAGCCCTGCCTACTCCCAGCATCAGTAATACTAGCCTGGGAGGTGGGGGCACATACGGTGCTCTGCAGACATGCGCAGTAGAAAGAAGAGGAGCGAGAGCAGCGTGGATCGGCAGCGGCAGTGCTTCTGTGCAGGTAAGTGGACAGCAGGGGGAACTTAAGTAGCCAAGGGATTTTATAATCACTACACAGCCTGGAGTCTAAAAATTAAAGCGTTCAATTTTTGGATTCCACACTGATTAGTGAATAGGATCGTTTTTAAATCCAATCTCTGATTATTTAAAAAATCCCATTGACTTGCATTGGGATCGGAATTGGGATCGGGTTCGAATGGAAAATGATCGGAAATCGGATTTTGAAAAAGATCCTGAAATCTCAAGATTGGCTCAACCCTAGTGGGCTCACAGTGGCTACATTCAGCTCATCCAACCCTCCAGCACTCCTCAGGGCTCATGCAGTAAAGAGGGGGCCTTCAGTGTGGAAGATTGTAGTAGAGTATGACTGAGGGCACTTCCATGAGCCAGAAGATGGTTGGAGTGCCCTTGAAGGTGGACAGGAGAGAGGACTCAGGATACAACGTTTAACAATGTAACAACTCACAGTTAACATGAATAAGGTAGATAGGAATAAACAGCAAAGTCACCGTTTTTTAGGAACACCACCACGCTGGAGCTTAATAGGTGAGGGTACTCCCTGAGGTCAGTCAGTGTCTCCCCAAAGTGACAGAAAACAATGCAACTTCCACTGGCATAGTACATATGCCCTCATAACACTGCCTATTCAGAGCACCTACCCTCTATAGGATAATCCCAATCTCTAGTCTGCCTCTGTATTCGCCTACTTTGTCCCTGGATAATAAGTAGCAGTGGCAGATTGGACAATAAACAGTCACAGAACTGAGGGGGGTACAAGGGAAAAATAACAATCACCAGAAATTATTATATATTGGTGAATGCAAACCTGGCTTGTGTGCTGCCTAGGATGGATGGATGGAGAGATAGACAAACAAGAAGGTGGAAAGCGACATCTGAATGTAAAATATATAGGTTTTTTGTGTATTTTTATAAACCATTTCATTCATTTTCCTTTCGATATTAGTATTTACTGTTGTTAAGTGTCCTCTATGGTGTACATTACCCGTTTCTGTGTACTGTTATTTTCCCTGCACAGTCGCTTGTCCACAGATTAGTAATGCTCTAAGCCTCACCATCAGTAAGAATACATTAAACGCTCATTCCTGGATAACATTGACCTTTCGGTTCCACTACTGTATGAAGGTCTATGTGTGATGTTCCACCTTGAAGCCTATAACCATCTCAGTCCTGTTATTACCCTGCACTTTTCTATTCTAGTAATTGTTAGATTATGAATGTATCATTACGTGTTAATTGAAATGACGCTGCATTGACTGACTGTAGTGTAAAGGAAGTCCATTGCTCCTTTCAAGAGAGCGTCGCGACTTAGGATTAGAGATGAGCGAACACTAAAATGTTCGAGGTTCGAAATTCGATTCGAACAGCCGCTCACTGTTCGAGTGTTCGAATGGGTTTCGAACCCCATTATAGTCTATGGGGAACATAAACTCGTTAAGGGGGAAACCCAAATTCGTGTCTGGAGGGTCACCAAGTCCACTATGACACCCCAGGAAATGATACCAACACCCTGGAATGACACTGGGACAGCAGGGGAAGCATGTCTGGGGGCATAAAAGTCACTTTATTTCATGGAAATCCCTGTCAGTTTGCGATTTTCGCAAGCTAACTTTTCCCCATAGAAATGCATTGGCCAGTGCTGATTGGCCAGAGTACGGAACTCGACCAATCAGCGCTGGCTCTGCTGGAGGAGGCGGAGTCTAAGATAGCTCCACACCAGTCTCCATTCAGGTCCGACCTTAGACTCCGCCTCCTCCGGCAGAGCCAGCGCTGATTGGCCGAAGGCTGGCCAATGCATTCCTATGCGAATGCAGACTTAGCAGTGCTGAGTCAGTTTTGCTCAACTACACATCTGATGCACACTCGGCACTGCTACATCAGATGTAGCAATCTGATGTAGCAGAGCCGAGGGTGCACTAGAACCCCTGTGCAAACTCAGTTCACGCTAATAGAATGCATTGGCCAGCGCTGATTGGCCAATGCATTCTATTAGCCCGATGAAGTAGAGCTGAATGTGTGTGCTAAGCACACTCATTCAGCACTGCTTCATCACGCCAATACAATGCATTAGCCAGTGCTGATTGGCCAGAGTACGGAATTCGGCCAATCAGCGCTGGCCAATGCATTCTATTAGCCCGATGAAGTAGAGCTGAATGTGTGTGCTAAGCACACACATTCAGCACTGCTTCATCACGCCAATACAATGCATTAGCCAGTGCTGATTGGCCAGAGTACGGAATTCGGCCAATCAGCGCTGGCTCTGCTGGAGGAGGCGGAGTCTAAGGTCGGACCTGAATGGAGACTGGTGTGGAGCGATCTTAGACTCCGCCTCCTCCAGCAGAGCCAGCGCTGATTGGCCGAATTCCGTACTCTGGCCAATCAGCGCTGGCCAATGCATTCTATTAGCCCGATGAAGTAGAGCTGAATGTGTGTGCTAAGCACACACATTCAGCACTGCTTCATCACGCCAATACAATGCATTAGCCAGTGCTGATTGGCCAGAGTACGGAATTCGGCCAATCAGCGCTGGCTCTGCTGGAGGAGGCGGAGTCTAAGGTCGGACCTGAATGGAGACTGGTGTGGAGCGATCTTAGACTCCGCCTCCCCAGCAGAGCCAGCGCTGATTGGCCGAATTCCGTACTCTGGCCAATCAGCGCTGGCCAATGCATTCTATTAGCCCGATGAAGTAGAGCTGAATGTGTGTGCTAAGCACACACATTCAGCACTGCTTCATCACGCCAATACAATGCATTAGCCAGTGCTGATTGGCCAGAGTACGGAATTCGGCCAATCAGCGCTGGCTCTGCTGGAGGAGGCGGAGTCTAAGATCGCTCCACACCAGTCTCCATTCAGGTCCGACCTTAGACTCCGCCTCCTCCGGCAGAGCCAGCGCTGATTGGCCGAAGGCTGGCCAATGCATTCCTATGCGAATGCAGACTTAGCAGTGCTGAGTCAGTTTTGCTCAACTACACATCTGATGCACACTCGGCACTGCTACATCAGATGTAGCAATCTGATGTAGCAGAGCCGAGGGTGCACTAGAACCCCTGTGCAAACTCAGTTCACGCTAATAGAATGCATTGGCCAGCGCTGATTGGCCAATGCATTCTATTAGCCCGATGAAGTAGAGCTGAATGTGTGTGCTAAGCACACACATTCAGCACTGCTTCATCACGCCAATACAATGCATTAGCCAGTGCTGATTGGCCAGAGTACGGAATTCGGCCAATCAGCGCTGGCTCTGCTGGAGGAGGCGGAGTCTAAGGTCGGACCTGAATGGAGACTGGTGTGGAGCGATCTTAGACTCCGCCTCCTCCAGCAGAGCCAGCGCTGATTGGCCGAATTCCATACTCTGGCCAATCAGCGCTGGCCAATGCATTCTATTAGCTTGATGAAGCAGAGTGTGCACAAGGGTTCAAGCGCACCCTCGGCTCTGATGTAGCAGAGCTGAGGCTGCACAAGGGTTCAAGCGCACCCTCGGCTCTGATGTAGGAGAGCCGAGGGTGCACTTGAACCCTTGTGCACCCTCAGCTCTGCTACATCAGAGCCGAGGGTGCGCTTGAACCCTTGTGCACACTCTGCTTCATCAAGCTAATAGAATGCATTGGCCAGCGCTGATTGGCCAATGTATTCTATTAGCCTGATGAAGTAGAGCTGAATGTGTGTGCTAAGCACACACATTCAGCTCTACTTCATCGGGCTAATAGAATGCATTGGCCAGCGCTGATTGGCCAGAGTACGGAACTCGACCAATCAGCGCTGGCTCTGCTGGAGGAGGCGGAGTCTAAGATCGCTCCACACCAGTCTCCATTCAGGTCCGACCTTAGACTCCGCCTCCTCCAGCAGAGCCAGCGCTGATTGGCCGAATTCCGTACTCTGGCCAATCAGCACTGGCTAATGCATTGTATTGGCGTGATGAAGCAGTGCTGAATGTGTGTGCTTAGCACACACATTCAGCTCTACTTCATCGGGCTAATAGAATGCATTGGCCAATCAGCGCTGGCCAATGCATTCTATTAGCGTGAACTGAGTTTGCACAGGGGTTCTAGTGCACCCTCGGCTCTGCTACATCAGATTGCTACATCTGATGTAGCAGTGCCGAGTGTGCATCAGATGTGTAGTTGAGCAAAACTGACTCAGCACTGCTAAGTCTGCATTCGCATAGGAATGCATTGGCCAGCCTTCGGCCAATCAGCGCTGGCTCTGCCGGAGGAGGCGGAGTCTAAGGTCGGACCTGAATGGAGACTGGTGTGGAGCGATCTTAGACTCCGCCTCCTCCAGCAGAGCCAGCGCTGATTGGTCGAGTTCCGTACTCTGGCCAATCAGCGCTGGCCAATGCATTCTATTAGCCCGATGAAGTAGAGCTGAATGTGTGTGCTTAGCACACACATTCAGCTCTACTTCATCAGGCTAATAGAATACATTGGCCAATCAGCGCTGGCCAATGCATTCTATTAGCTTGATGAAGCAGAGTGTGCACAAGGGTTCAAGCGCACCCTCGGCTCTGATGTAGCAGAGCTGAGGGTGCACAAGGGTTCAAGTGCACCCTCGGCTCTCCTACATCAGAGCCGAGGGTGCGCTTGAACCCTTGTGCAGCCTCGGCTCTGCTACATCAGAGCCGAGGGTGCGCTTGAACCCTTGTGCACACTCTGCTTCATCAAGCTAATAGAATGCATTGGCCAGCACTGATTGGCCAGAGTACGGAATTCGGCCAATCAGCGCTGGCCAATGCATCCCTATGGGAAAAAGTTTATCTCACAAAAATCACAATTACACACCCGATAGAGCCCCAAAAAGTTATTTTTAATAACATTCCCCCCTAAATAAAGGTTATCCCTAGCTATCCCTGCCTGTACAGCTATCCCTGTCTCATAGTCACAAAGTTCACATTCTCATATGACCCGGATTTGAAATCCACTATTCGTCTAAAATGGAGGTCACCTGATTTCGGCAGCCAATGACTTTTTCCAATTTTTTTCAATGCCCCCGGTGTCGTAGTTCCTGTCCCACCTCCCCTGCGCTGTTATTGGTGCAAAAAAGGCGCCAGGGAAGGTGGGAGGGGAATCGAATTTTGGCGCACTTTACCACGCGGTGTTCGATTCGATTCGAACATGGCGAACACCCTGATATCCGATCGAACATGTGTTCGATAGAACACTGTTCGCTCATCTCTACTTAGGATCAATAAGACGAGTAATTACAAGCAATACCGTTGTGATTTACAATCAATGGCACCACCAGTAGAATAACTTTATTTTACTAATCTCTTACACAAGATGCAGTGTTTTCTGGGGTCTAGTTTATTATTACAATGCAAATACAGAGAAAGCCATTGTATAAAACTGCCATATATCCACTAGATATTGTTTGCTGTGAGTATGTAGAAGATCTATATCAGAAGTCATTCGCATTTTTAATTGTTTCACACCTTGTCATTACCCTTGGAATGACATGGGGGAATTAGCAGGATAGGAGACTTACAACTAATTTGTATAGTAAATGCATATATATATATATATATATATATATATATATATATATATATATATATATATATATATATATATCCTATTAATATTGTAAATGTGAAAGTTTGTGGGTTTGTGTGTTTGGATGTTTGCATGTTCGGATGTTTGTTCCTCAATCACGGAAAAACCGCACCACCGATTTGGCTGAAATTTTCCACAAACATAGTCATTACACTCGATTAAACAATAGGCTACTTTTCGTCACAATAGCGCACATACGTTTGTGCCAGGACCCCCACAAAATCCAAACTCACACCACCATCTCTGCAATCTCACACACTTTGGACCATAGCAAGCCACAAAATTCATATTGCCCTCTACAGCCTCGCCCCTAACCCCACACAATCACATATACATATACTTTACCACTTTGCCCCTCACCTTAACGATACTCCAGGAGGCTCTCTTTAACGCTCCGGAGCAGCCATGTTTGCCGACCCCCACCACTCTGACAATCCGCGACACCGCCCACCCATGTCAATACCCCTAGGCGGTCTAATAAATGCAAAAAAAGTAAAAAAAAAATATAAAAAAAATAAATAAAAAGGATTAAAAATTCAAATCACCCTCCTTTCCCTAGAACACATATAAAAGTAGTTAAAAACTGTGAAACACATACATGTTAGGTATCCGCGCGTCCTAAATCGCCCGCTCTACAAAGTTATACAAATATTTTTCCTGTTCAGTAAACGCCGTAGCGGGAAAAATGGTCAAAAGTGCCAAACCGCCATTTTTTCACTGTTTTGATTCTGCTAAAAATTTGAATAAAAAGTGATCAAAGCAATAACATTTCCCGAAAATGGTAGAACTACAAAGTACACCCGTTCCCGCAAAAAAAGACGCCCTATACATCCCTGTACACGCATGTATAAAAAAGTTACGGCTGTCGGAATATGGCGACTTTTCAAAAAATAATTTTTTAACACAGTTTTGGATTTTTTTTAAGGGGTCAAAATGTAAATAAAATCATATTAATTTGGTATCCCCGGAATCGTAATGAAGCACAGAATACAGGGGACATGTCATTTTGGTTGCACAGTGAACGCCATAAAACCAAAGCCCGTAAGAAAGTCGCAGAAATGCATTTTTTCTTCAAATCCACCCCATTCTGAATTTTTTCCCTGCTTCCCAGTACATTATATAGAATAAATAATGGTGGCATCATGAAGAAAAATTTGTCCCAGGAAAAATTAAGACCTCATATGGCTCTGGGAGCGGAGCAATAAAAAAGTTATGGGGTTTAGAAGGAGGGGAGTCAAAAACGAAAATCAAAAAATGCCATCGGCGGGAAAGGGTTAACTTCAAATTCTTCTGTCCCAAAGTCACTATGTAAAGTTTCTCACAACACCGTATATATAGCAGCTCAAATACAAATTAACTTCAACACAAAAGTCTCACGTATTCTCTGAATTACGGCAAAAACAAGATACAAACTTACATTTCATATCCCATACCATATACACACTACGAAAACCTTACCCACGCCTGTATATACACACTGCTACAATCACCGCAGACGAAGTCGAGGGTACCAGCTAGTATATATATATATATACTAGCTGGTACCCGCGACTTCGTCTGCGGTGATTGTAGAAGTGGGTATATACAGGCGTGGGTAAGGTTTTCGTAGTGTGTATAAGGTATGGGATATGAAATGTAACTTTGTATCTTGTTTTTGCCGTAATTCAGAGAATACGTGAGACTTTTGTGTTGAAGGTAATTTGTATTTGAGCTGCTATATATACGGTGTTGTGAGAAACGTTACATAGTGACTTTGGGACAGAGGTATTTGAAGTTAACCCCTTCCCGTCGATGGCATTTTTTTATTTTGGTTTTTCATTTTTGACTCCCCTCCTTCTAAACCCCATAACTTTTTTATTTCTCCGCTCCCAGAGTCATATGAGGTCTTAATTTTTCTTGGGACAAATTTTTCTTCATGATGCCACCATTAATTATTCTATATAATGTACTGGGAAGCAGGGAAAAAATTCAGAATGGGGTGGATTTGACAAAAAAAATGCATTTCTGCGACTTTCTTACGGGCTTTGGTTTTACGGTGTTCACTGTGCAACCAAAATTACATGTCCCCTGTATTCTGTGTTTTGTTACGATTCCGGGGATACCAAATTTATATGGTTTTATTTACATTTTGACCCCTTAAAAAAATCCAAAACTATGTTCAAACATTTTTTTTTGAAAAGTCGTCATATTCCGACAGCCGTAACTTTTTTATACGTGCGTGTACGGGGATGTATAGGGCGTCTTTTTTTGCGGGGTTGGGTGTACTTTTTAGTTCTACTATTTTCGGGAAATGTTATTGCTTTGATCACTTTTTATTCAAATTTTTATCAGAATCAAAAGAGTGAAAAAATGGTGGTTTGGCACTTTTGACCATTTTTCCCGCTATGGCGTTTACCGAACAGGAAAAATATTTGTATAACTTTGTAGAGCGGGCGATTTCGGATGCGGGGATATCTAACATGTATGTGTTTCACAGTTTTTAACTACTTTTATATGTGTTCTAGGGCAAGGGGGGTGATTTGAATTTTTAATCCTTTTTATTTGTTTTTATTTTTTTTTATTTTTATTTAAACTTTTTTTTTGCATTTATTAGACTTCCTAGGGGTATTGACATGGGTGGGCGGTGTCGCGGATTGTCAGAGCGGTGGGGGTCGGCAAACATGGCTGCTCCGGAGCGTTAAAGAGCGCCTCCTGGAGTTTCTGAAAAACAGAAACCCTATCCACTTAAAAAGCGGTTACTTGGGTGGGAGAGAAAAGCCTTGCTCCCATATTATAAGCGGAATGGGGGACAGCATCCCTGAGTGGTCACACAACACTAATGTGACGGTAGCCTTAGCTGTAACAGAAAGGTTACAGAGGCGCAACGATGGAAAGGTCATTACTTCATTGTACACATAATGGGGTCAGTTTATGGTGTAAAAACCCCCCGACAGATTACTTTTAAGGTATGATTCTGTTTGCACCAGAACAATAGTTGTGGGCAGAATGAGGAGTATTTTATACTGATGTACCGAAAGTGATCTGACGCGTTTTAGAAATTCCCTTTGCATAAGCCCACACCTTTTTCCTATTTTAGCTTATGTACCATACATATGAGGACAGTTGGCAAATATTGTTACCTCAGCACTACTAGTGACATGCTGGACTCATAAAGAAACATCCATGAATGTATCAGTCATTATTATTACAGTTATGGTGAATTCAAAGCGTTCTCATTTTATCTCTAACATTATGATCATAGTCGGCAACATCACAATGATTTTTCCACTGAAGGAATTACATTCCAAGTGAGATGGATTAAATTACACTCCGAGTGGAATTGATCGAGAACAAAAACCTAATGAGTCGACTTGCTGTGGAGCCAGGTTTCATGGCTTGTGCGGAGCAGGCAGCACATGTGAGAGTGATGGAGTAGGAATATAGTTAGGAATTACAGTGACCCCATCATACCATGGTAAGCACTAAATCTTAGGATCCGTACCACAGAGTTTCCTCATTTTATAGCCTCATGGACGTGCTCTATGAGCTGCAATCTTTCATATACATCACTAGGCATTCATGGCCTTTTAGGGCTTTATTGATTTTACAACACATTTTCTGTTAACCCCTTGAGATTTGCACTTCTCTACAGAACAATAAGAGGCGACATTACATAGTGAAGGGACATTATGTTCTCTCGATCATTCCGGAACAATATTATGCCATTGTAATACATCAATGCCACAAAGTGCCAGCATAAATACTGTTATGGCCTGCCTCTACAAAGTATAATTCAGGTCTATAGACTTATAATGTCATCATGTTACATTATTTATGGCTACAAACTTTGGTTTTATTATAATATTGCTATGGGCTAACGGTCACCTTTGTGATCTATGCTTATGGTGGTCACTAAGAAAACCTGCCTATTACATGCTAAGTGTACACATGGAGGCCGAAAGAGTGTAATTTTGAAGTTAACTTTGGCCTCTGTCAGTATGGGTTATGTATATATATTAACATACCTTTTTTTTTTTTTTTTTTTTTACAATGGGACCCTATAGTCAACATATGCCTATACAGTGGACTAAGTCACAGCCCTCCGTTAGTATACATACAGAGGTATACATAATGGTATACAAACAAGAATCAGGTTGTGAGGTTGACTGTTGTGAGGTGAAATTTTAGTGTCACACAAACCAAGTACTGGAGTTACTCATGGATGCATGACATCTGCAGATGCAAGGTTTGTGGGTGATATATACAGATGTTCTCATGTATGTCAGGATCTGCATATGTCACCTACAGGTGGCGCTAGAATGCCCTTCTCATTCAGATTCATAGCGTTCCCTTGGATAATATGTCTTAATGCACCATGAGCAAATTATTCTTATCATTCTCTATAATGTAGCGCTGTAATTGTAAGATGACATGAGTCTGCTATATTCCCTGTTTTGATTGCAATGCTTGTATTGCATTAGTCTAGCCAGCACAGTCAATATATCATGCATATTTCATGCATGTTAAAGACCCAGATAAATCATTTCCTGGAAGTGAATTATGACTGGGGCAGAACATGTGCGATGACTGCTTTTATCGATTGGTTACAGACTCCAAGGAAGATTCATTTTCTTTTTGTGAAAGAGATTTGCTAATTGTGGTGGAACTTAGTTCAATGAATATATTTGCCAGGTTTACACTGCGGCTTTTGTTAAGCTTTCTAAGCTCTGTACTTTTTGTTACAGTGTGTGGCTGCGATCTGGCCCAGTCTGGCTTCTTCTTTAAAAATGGGGAATATATCTGCACGCGCGACTACCAGCAACTCTATGGGACCCGGTGCGACAGCTGCAGAGATTTCATTACAGGAGAAGTCATTTCAGCACTTGGAAGAACATATCATCCAAAATGTTTCGTATGCAGTATGTGCAGGTAAATGACATGTATTGTTACATACATACCTACAAAGGACTGCTACTGCATAAAAATGTCAAGGAAACTGATAAAACTAGACAGACTCTCTTTCCTTAGGCCCGGTTCACATCTGCTTTCGGTATTCCGTTCGAGGACTATGCTTGGGTACCCCCCAAATGGAATACCAAACGCATTGAAAAGCGGTTAGCAAAGAAACCACACGGACCCCATAGGCTACAATAGGGTCTGTGTGTTTTCCACTTGGTGTCCGCAGGAGTTATGAGGACACCGCGCAGAAAACACACGGACCCCGTTAGAGTCTATGGGGTCCATCTGGTTGCTTTGCTAACCTCTTTTTAATGCATTCAGTATTCCGTTCAGGGGGTCCCTAAGCGGAGTCCCCGAATGGAGTACCGTACGCAGATGAGTACCAGGAATTAGTGCTATTGTTACATGTTGGTAGCATATTGCATGCGGTCCATACTACTGTTTTAAATATCTCTTGTTCTCATCCATCATAGTACTTTAACGGATTCAGATGGAACCCCCTTTCTTCTGTCATGTCTGCTTACTTTTGGAACAGAAGTAGAAGTCCTGCATGCAAAAACATGACGGAAGAAACTTCCATCTCTTTCCATATAGTAGAATGGATATAGACAGGACACCAGAAATCTGATGACCGATTCCCTTTAATCTTGATCAATCTTACCACTTCAGCAAATATTAGGCTATATTCAGATGACTGTGAATAATGGATGACATGTCCACATTTTCATGGCAATTTTGCATCCATCTGGGACTCGTTTCATAGATCCACCTAGACTTGAACCTATAGACAGATCTGTGAAAACAAGCAAAAATAGGACATGTTCTATTCTTTAACAGTCCCTTAAAACAGATGGTCACAAAGACGACATGTGAAAAGCCACTTTGTATTCAATGTGTCCTAAAAAAGGGTTGGTAACAGCCGTTACGGAAACACCCATCATATGGCCGTCTTTGGCGTTCATGTAAATAAAGCCTTAGAGTCCATATCCCTTGAATTAGATATATTCAGAAAACAACAGAATTTGATATATTGTGCTGACTGTACTGAAGGCTCTTGGCATACTCAACAAAAATCCAACGGGAAAATGCAGAAATCATAATGTACAAATACTGTTATGGGGTCAAGATGATATGAACAGTCCAGATGATAGTGTGCTGCCATAAGACTGTAGTAACTCACACTGGTTGTATTGCAGTCAATGGGGCATATTTATTAATAGAAGTCTGACACGTTTCTGTCTACATTTATGCCATATGGTGCTTATGGTGCCTGGTAACATATTTATCAACAATGTGTGCCAGAAATAACAGAAAAATACAACTGGCTCGATAGTGTGCATTAGAATTAGCGAGGATAAAAGATATCAAACTTACAACACATTTATGAAGGATACCAATATGGCGCAGAATTTCTTGCGCAAAGTATATCAAGTTTAAAATGGTGTAAAATTAGTTGATAAATTGAGACAGAATTATGTCACAGAAAAATGAGACAGAATGTTGGCACAATGGAAAGTGAGAAATTCATGGAGGTCTGTACGAAAGATTTATGAATATGTCTAAAGCTACAAATGGAATTCATAGTGGTGAAAAAAATGCTGCATTTTACAGTGCCCGCAAATTAACATTTTGGCTAATCCCATCCACATATTGCAGGGAAAAAATGCTGCAGAAAAACTGCATTTTTGAAAACCACAGCATGCCAGTTTGACGCTAGGTTCAGACCTGTGTTCGGGGAAACCTAATCCACTTACAAGAGCAGTTACCTATAATGGGCTCCACCAAGTTTCTGCCCAAATAGGGCGAAAAATGTGGTGATTAAAAAATCAGCTTTTCCCTATAGGCTTAAAAAGGGATGAAAAAATGCAGAGAATAACGTTTTTTTCTGCAGCATTTTTCAGGCTAAGGCACCACGTAGACGAAAAATGCTGCAGGAAAGACTGGGGTGGATACACATTGTGTTTTTTTCTGCAATGCATCTCACAGAAAGTCCGCAAAGTTTTCCTCTGTGGACTTTCTGCTTCTAATATACAGAAAACATCAGCTTTTCCATAGGTATAATTGACATGCCGTGATTTGCAAAAATGCAACGGTTGGTCGCTGTGGGTATTTTTTCTGCAATGTGCAAATGGGATTAGCCAGAATTCCATACACCTTTCAAGTACTGTAAAACACTGCGTTCTTTGCTGTGGAATTTTTGCCGTGCTCAAATCATGGTGTATATGCTAACTGGGGCCCTGGCCGTACCTACATTTCACAAGGTGGGGCCTTAGCCTGCCGAAACGCAGCAGAAAAAAACACTGCATTTTACAGTACCAGCAAAGTAAATGAGAAATTCTGATTTATCTCATCTACACATTGCAGAAAAAAAGAGCTGCAGAAAAGCTGCATTTTCTAAAATTCATGTGTTTTTAAACAACGCAGCATGTCAATTTTAGATTTGAAAGACTGGTGTTTTCCCTATAGATTTAATAAGGGAAGTAAAACACAGCAAAAATGCAATAAAGAACACTGTGGAAAAAATGCAATGTGTTTTTGCTGCATTTTTTTAGCTCCAGTTTGCTACGTAGGGCTTTAGCATTAGGCAAGTTTTAGACTAAAGCTCCACGTAGTGGACCACAGCAAAAAAGAGCTGTAGGAAAAACCATGGTGGCCACTCATCGTGATTTTTCCTGCAGCGGTTATCACATAAAGTCTGCAGAGGTTTTACTTAAATGGATACAATCATTGGAATCCCATTTTTTCTCCCTGACACATAGGAATAGCCTTAAGAAAGGCTATTCATCTCCTATCTTTAGATATCTTCTCCGCGCCGCCGTTCGGTGGAAATCCCGGTTTTCTTCTGTATGAAAATGAGTTCCCTCGCAGCACTGGGGGCTGTCCTCAGTGTTCAAACAGCACTGGGGGCGTCCCCAATGCTGCGAGAGAAATGCGCATCTTCTTCCATCCTGCGTTCTTCCATCCCAGGCATACGCAGTGGGCTCTTGCCTCGGGCAGTTCCAACTGCGTATGTAAGCGGCCACAAGAAAATGGCTGTGGGCATGCGCAGTTGGCTCTACCCGAGGCTCAATGGAAGAGTCAACTTCTCATGCCTAGAAGTCTGAAACCCAGGACGGAAGAAGACGTGGAGAGAGGCGTTCCAGACGAAGATAGAGGCATCGCTGGAGATTTCTCTCACAGCATTGGGACCGCGAGAGAACTCATTTGCATACAGAAGAAAACCTGGATTTCTACCGAACGGCGACCTCTAAGAAGACATCTAAAGAGCGGAGAAGAATAGCCTTTCTTAAGGCTATTACTACGTGTTAGGGTAAGTTCACACGGTTTTTTGGTCAGGATTTTGAGGCCGTATCCGCCTCAAAATCCTGACAAAAAAGACGGCTCCCATTGAAATCAATGAGAGCCGATCAGTTCTTTTTTCCGGGAGCCGTTTGCGAGATGCTCATTCTTTCAGGCGGATTCGCCTCGCGACATCCGCCTGAAGACACTGCCTCCCAACTAGGCCCATTCATTTGGAGCGGAGTGCGTGACTGGATGCCGGTGCACTGCACTGCACCAGCATCCAGTCGTAGCTACCTGTATTTTAGACCGGAATCTGAGGCATCCTCTGTCTCAGGTTCCAGTCCAAAAAACCCCGTGTCCACTTACGCTTAGGGAGAAAAAAATTGGATTCCAATGATTGGATCCCTTTAAAATTGCATTGGAAAAAAAGCATGCAATTTTGCTACTGTCTTGATTTTACATGTGAAAAATACTACATAGATGTGTTTCACTTGTAAAAAAAAAAAAGTGCTCTACCAAAATCGTGACGAAAACTGCAGCGTTTTACAGTCACCACAAAGAAATAGGGCTTTTTGGAATTTCTAAAACAAAGCCTACCCTGTGTGACATTGTTTTGCTGAATTTTTCTCTATTATTCATGTAATTTGTACAATGGGTGTGATAGACCAAAATCTGTCAGATGTTCTAACTGGGCATGGCACAATGTTATTCTGTCACTTGCAGAATACAGAGATTTCTTGAGATCTGCTGATACTTACTGAGTGAAATAACGGACAGCTGCCTCTAAATTCACGCCAACTTCTAGATGGAGATTTGCAGATGAGCTCAGAGGCTATAGATTTCGTGTGCCCTTTACACATACATGCTGTATATGTATAGTAGTATAGAGCTGCACATACTATCACCCTACTAACACCATTAATGGCTTGGAGGACTGACGTGGTGCGTAGAGCAGACAGATCCTCGCAGTCTAACGCCGCCACCCGTGTGCGTACAGGCATCTAATTGTAATTTGTAGCTCAGCAGTTCACAAAGTGCTTTTCACATGACTCGGGAGCAGCAAGTTCTGAAAGACAGAATTGGGTGAGGCTGGGAATGCAGCTGTGCTCCGTCTATTTTAAGCGTCTCTGTGGAACAGCTGTGCATACATTCAGCTCTCATAAAAGAAATCAAACCCCGATAACATCCATGGAACACCGTTCAGCTGTCAAGACCCCCTGGGTTGTCCTAGATACTCCAGAGAACCTGTACTAAAACATGAAAGCTTTCTCTAACCCCCTACAAGCCTCTTGCAAAACCTGGATGTTTAACTGTAAGGAGATGAAGGGAAAAGGAAGTCTTTTTGTAGAAATTTACATTAGTTTCCAATTACAGTAGTGAAGACATCAGTTCACTGGAAGGTTTGGCATTTCTCCTGCTTTCTGGAGTCGTGAGGATAACCCACGAAGTGTGTTCCTTAAATAGATCGGCTGCCCTATTATAAGAAGTGAATATGGACAGAGAATATTGATTTTATACCATGAAAGGCAGCAAGAAAGAAATGAAGTTATATACTTGTGTGATATTAAAAACTTTTTTCCGTCAATGTCATAAGTACCCCCATTTTGTCAAATAAAATAATATGGGATACAACTTGGTATGCTTAATAGAAGGGTTTTCCCCATAACTGCTATCCACAGGTAGGTAATAAATGTCTTATCTTGCCGATCACTGGTGCAGGATCCTGAGCCCCCTCTTCCTCCACACTACATGACAACAATGAATAAAACTGCGGCTGACCATATGCTCGATGGCATGGACATGAGATTCCATTCTCTCTCTAGATATTGCATGAATTTATAGGGCACAGACCGCCCAGCTCAGTGAGATCCAGAATATTGACTCTCACTTCTTATGAAACAATAACATATCCCAATGATACATCACTTCAGGAGATGGGAATACCTTTTATTTAGACAATGATAGCAAAAGTGTGAAGTTATTTCATCATGCACAGTTCACCCGTTCACCCGTAGATCCACAGTTCTACAAGGATTCCAAGGAGCAGAATCAATAGGACGAAAATAAGGGGTTAAAATAAAAATGAAGCCATACTTACCTGTACTTCACTACTGCCCCAACTGCAGCTCCTTGATCCTCAGTCGTTTGTTCCTGCAGCCATGGCATACCCAAATACCATATGTGACCATTAAGGCCAATAATGGTCTGGAGTGTGAGTGATGTCCTTGGTGGAGCCCCTGAAGTGAAAGCCGACGCAGAGGAGTGAGGAGCTGGGACTGGAACAGCAGTGTGAAGAACAGATGAATATGACTTCTTCTTATTTTAACCACTTTCCCGCTCTTTGGTCATTTTTGTTTAAGGAAACCCCATAAAGTTCTCTGTAGTGGAAACAAACAAAAAACAATCCCTCTATAATACTACTTGACCAATGTGATATTCAATGGCAATACAATTTTAGTAGAATCATTTTGGATACGATTTGCAACTTTTATTTTAATTTTGTATAAAACATTTCATTTTGGTCTTACAGGAAACCTTTTCCTATTGGAGACAAGGTGACGTTTAGAGGTAAAGACTGTGTTTGCCAGAATTGTTCCCAGGCTTTAGTAAGTGACAAGCCAATCAAGATCCATGGACCAAGCCGTAAGTATTGCATTCTAATAGGGGATATTCAGAAAGATATACATTGGTGTGGTGTTATGCCTAACATAAAGCTTCTACTTCAATAATACTAGCCTCAGTTTTTTTCTTTTACTGCTACCAATCACCTACAATTGGTGCCTTTAGTTTGGGCACCCAATTTTAGTGAATGGTCACTTGGACAGTCTCCACTGCTCAGTGTCTATGGCGCATCAATTTCAGGAGGCCGCCCACTTGACTGTTCACTAATATCCGGCATCAAAACTTACAGCACGAATTGCGGGCAAAAAGGAGAGGTTAGAAGAAAAAGAGAAAGTTCTGGTATCATTGAAGTAGTGGTTGTAAAGATATTCCTGACTTGACTGGTTCTCCTTAAAGGAAACATGTGACGATAAAATGGGCCTATTCTTTTAAATGATGTTTTTATGTTAAACAAGTTTTTTAAGAATTTAGCATCACTATTTGTAATCTTAATATTATATTATATTCCGCTTTTTTTCATGTCGCTACTAAGCCTTAATGATTGACTGAATCTCGCCTATTCTGTATTCTGTATGGGTCTTTGCATCAGTCACCTCCTTTACATCACAGACAGGATTACAATAAAAGATAGCACCCATATAGATGTTAACGTCCCCAAGTAAAAAAAAAAAATATCCCAGCACCAAAAAATAATTCAGAAAAGTGCTAAAACATACATATAGATGTTAACAGTGACCCATCATTGCGTTCACTACTGACATTATGTGATGTCACAGCATATCTAACCCCCACCTTTCTAGACCTCAATGAGTCAGATCCAGTGTTGGTGAACAATACAATGTATCTGAGTGCTTTGGATAAGTGGGTTCTTATGAGTATAATATATACTCATAGTATACTATAGTATATATTACCTATACTTGGGAGTATGTACACTATATTGAGGTGTGTTTTCAGTTGCTAAGGATCACCTACTGCCACGTAGAGGATTGTTTGAGATGGATGGAGCAATATTGAAATGATAAACCCCTTTTAATCAGAGGGTGAAAATCCTGTGTGTATTATATATCTGGATGATGCTAAGCAGTGGATTGCGTTGCCTATGGACTCCAGACTGTCGCTGCCTATGGCCATGAGACTGATGTAAAGCATCACTAAATTGCTGTTGACAGACCAAAGGATAAGCTCAGGCAAGATGACAGCCCCCATAATCATGTACATTAATAGAATAAAAAATCTACAGTCAGAAAATAAAAATAGATTAGAAAAATGGGATCTGGTTTAAATAATGTGATATTTTCCTTTTACGCAACAATTGATTTTAAAGAGAACCATTTTCACATTAAGAATGCAATCCAGTTTACAAGAGGAGCTGAACAGACTGATCTATAGTTCTGTGGGAAAAGTCAGTATTAAAGGGGTTGGCCACTTTCAGACCAATATTGAGAGACAAATGTTATTGTTTGTATAATAAAAAGTTGTACAATTTTCCAATATACTTTCTGTATCAATTCCTCACGGTTTCCTAGATATCGGCTTGCTCTCATTCATTCTGTTACTTCTACCGTATTTTACGGACTATAAGGCGCACTGGACTATAAGCCGCATTGCCCATGAGCGCCTTATAGTCCGTCTCGGTTCATATATAAGGCGCACCGGACTATAAGCCGCAGTCCGGTGCGCATTATATCTTATTGAAAGCGGCGGCAGGCAGACTTTGCCAGCGGCCGCTTAACCCCCCGCGTGCCAGCCGCTTCTATTGGAAGCGCTCGGCAGGCGAGGAGGGGCTCTATCAGCAAAATCATGCTGATAGAGCCCAACCGTAAACGTTAGGTTAAACTACCCCCCCCCCCCCCCCCCCCCCGTTTTAAAATAAAAGCCTGAAACAGAATGTGAAACTTACCGAGCGGTGTAGGGTGGGCGGGCATTCAGGCCTCCTCTTCCTCCGATGTTCCGTCCTCCTCCGGCGCTCGCAAGCTGATAATGGCCAGGGCACATGCGCAGTAGAAGCATTATGATATTGCGCATGCGCCCCGGCCATTATCAGCGAGTGCCGGAGGAGAAGGACGGAACATCGGAGGCAGAGGAGGCCTGAATGCCCGCCCGCCCGCCCTGCACCGCTGGGTAAGTTTCACGTTCTGTTTCAGGCCGGCGTGACAGCAGGGCTGCCGGACACTTCCTATTCATTTCTATGGGAGCCGACATGCGAGCGCTCCCCATAGAAATGAATGGACTGCTTTTTTCCATTCATTTCTATAGGGAGCGCTCGCATGCCGGCTCCCATAGAAATGAATGGGAAGTGTCTGTCCATTCATTTCTATGGGGAGCGCTCGCATGCCTGCTCCCATAGAAATGAATAGGAAGTGTCCGGCAGCCCTGCTGTAACGCCGGCGTGTACGGCTGTGATACACGCCGGCGTTCGGTAGTGTGAATGCACCCTTACGGTGCCTTTTATGTATGTATGGAAGCGGCACGCAGTCTTTGCGGCCGCTTCCATCCATATATAAGCCGCACCGGACTATAAGCCGCACTTACGAATTCTGAGGAAATCGTAGGTTTTTATGTGCGGCTTATAGTCCGGAAAATACGGTAGATTGGGCCTCCCCAAACTACCGCTTGGTGACGTTGATGCTAAGGCAGTCCAGGACAGCTTGTCCTGGACTGGCTTAGGTAAGCAAAAATGCCGCCCTCCCTCCGCGGTCGCTTCAGGTCATCTCATGGGAGGTACGGCGCTGCACCCAGCTGTCAATTTATTCAATTATTCAATTTCTAAGATGAATAACAGAGGAATAACACAACACAGAGTTGTAAGAAAAGACACTTCTGAATTTGACATTTATGGAAAGTACCATAACAAGAGTGGAGACATGTCCTCTTTAGAGAAGACCTTTTGTATCCTCTAACATTAGCTGTGTTATATACCACTGGAAGGCTGACATTACGCACTTTCAGTTTGCCAGTATCTTCCCCCTTTGCAGAGATATTGGAGCCATTAGTTTCGGCACCATCAGAGGGGCCGACCTTAGAGCTCAGTGTCCTCACTGGGATTATCCCCTAACAATACAACACTATAAAAGTATACTGTCAAGGGGGCGTTCCTCACCAAAACTGCAGCAATATCTCTGCAACCTGGGAATATACCAGCAAAGGTGAATTTATCAGCTTTCAAGTGTTATATAATACCCCCAATGTTAGAGGACATGAAAGGTCCTCTTTAAATGCCAATGATATGTATATTGCAGTAGACTACAGGAAGTTTACTACACCCTTGATACTTTTGGTATGAACCTTCACTGTAATAATAATCTTACATTATAATAAAAAGTGTCAAAAAGAGGAAGTACCGACAAAGTGACCTAAGTACGCTGTCACAGATATGTTCTTCAGGTGTTAAAGGGAGCGCCCTCTATTGGGCTGCAAGACTGAGGCACTGTCTTCCTATTTACATCATGGAAGACAGATCTGCATATTCTTCTCAGGTGTTCATAGATACTCTGCCCAGCATAAGCCAAGTGGATCTGCAAAGAAATCAGGACCATGGACAGCAGCCTCTTCACACCTAGCGGCACCTTCACCACATATAATGATTCTGCCCGGCTGTTGTACAAGTCAACCGAGCCATGTAATATCGTGCTCATACACAGCGCTTATATACATATAGTGCTGCTGAATAAATGTTCCTTATGATAAGAGCTGTCAGAATTTTACTTCTCTGAAAAATAACATTTACACGAAGCCAGAGAATAAATATCTCATAAGGCACCCTGCTTATTTTACCTATACAATATGAACCTTCTTGATGCAGCCTATTTGTTTGGAGCTCCTTTCCTAAGAGGTTTGTGTATAGAAAATGTCTTCATGTCCCCAGTGGTCTGGTGACACGGTGTGATTCACTTATAGATATACACCACAGATCTGAGCAAATTTAGAAAAATCTATGTAAGCTACACAGTGTTAATAGGAGCCATCAAAAGACTTCAGAAACTGATCAAAAGACGTTATGATGAAAGTCTTAGGATTCTTTAGTTTTCCCCCATAGACATATATGCGTAGCTCAGCTGAGCAGTGCATGTTTATTGAATGGGGAGAGGTGAGGATGCTCCAGCCAGACATATCTGATAGTGGTTTATCTCCTTAAGAAACAGTTGAAGTCCTTATCTACCCCCATATCAGGTGTTTGGGGAACTTATGAAGATCCTACACATATTAAATGGTTGGCCAAACCAGTCAAAATCAATGGGTTTGGCAATATATACTCCTAACTAATACAATAATAAATTCTTATGAGACTTTCTGACATGACTGCCTAATATTAGACTTTAGTTTGGATTCATTTGTCCTACATATACTTTTCTCACGTATGTTTAGCATCTTGCACCATATTCAGACTATGCCGGGTTTAGACACAAGATAAGGAAGGTCACATTGTTATTTACCATACCGTATCCTGGGCCAACAATTTGATAACTCTATAGGTGTATGTTATGGTTAGAGGTGTGGCAGAACTGAGTACATGGTGAAGGAGTCACGGGACATGGTGAAGGAGTCAGGGGACATGGTGAAGGAGTCATTTACACCATAAGCTGGCATACATATTTCCTTGGTGCAAGGCCTAGTGGAGCGCGCACCTCACTTACGAGTCTTCATATATCTGCCCTTTTGTTTTTACTGAAAACCACCTTGTATAGTAATACTGTATTTGGGTCTCCATATTTGAGTTTGTATCCTCTATGTTTGCTATGTATGGATGAGCACTAATAATAGTTTATATACTTTTTGTAGAGTCCGTATGTATTATCTTTATCACAATCTCCTAGGGCTTGGTGATTTTACCTAAACTTATGAGCGATTCTTGATTTTCAAAAAGTTCAGTGAGCTGACATAGGAAGGAGGATCTGGATATATTTGACACAGGCTTTCTTGTCCTACCACCCAGCTACTCACTACAGTGAAAAAACTGGTGATCATAGTTTGCAGCCGGGACGGACAAGGCATGGACTCTGACATAGGGATAATAGTAATTTCAGTATTGCGGTGAAATCAGAATCCGGCGAATTAATTGAATTATTTTGATTCGTTGCATAGCCCTACCATCACCTGTCACCCATCTTTGTGGCCTTGTAATGAAGGAGATTTGACAGGTGACAATACTTGTATTGTTTCTTATCCAACTGTAAATATAGCATATAGGTGCCAAACAAACCTCCCCTAAAACCAGTAGAATGTGTCCTAAAATATTTTCCATACATTTTCTTGGTCGTAAGTTTCTTGAGAATAGGGACCAAAACTGTGAATCTAAACCTGTCTGAAAGAGCAGAAGTCAATGTGCAACCTGATCTCTACTGTTTGCATGACTGCCAGATACATGGAATTTCTCATTGCTTTGCTGGAATTGGAAAGAGAAAACCTCGGGGCATTCAGCCTTGAGAACATATTTGTCTTTGAGCGGAACGGAGTGGAGAAACAACACTTCATATCCTTGTCAGAAAGACTTGTGTTTCTGCAGAAGAAGCCAATCCAAAAAATATTTTGTGAATCGACATTTACTGGTTCAGTGAAGAATCGGTATCTGTATTTTCTAGAAGGCTATCCATCTGGAAAAGGAACACACATTGGCTAGAATATATATTTTCTATGGTGGGTGTATAGCTAGAATACACTGTATCAATGCAGAGCAGTTAAAGCATTAATATGAATCATTTGTTATCATATAGCAGTGTCACATCGCTGTACAATTTGGGAGCGAGCATTGAAAGGATAATACATCACTGTCAGTGTCTGCCAGTGCCCAAAATACTGCATTAGGAAAGCACATCTAGAAGGCTCGCAGTGATGGGCTCTGTAATGTGAATAATTAAAGCTTGCATGATAGTGTAGTGGCGACCATGCTCATAAATCATACCTGTTCTCTCTGGTGAACCCAAGGCCTGGGCGCGGTATTTGCATCACAATTTTTTCTTTGCTTTTAAAATGCAGATTGTGCCGGGTGTAAGGAAGAGATCAAACATGGACAGTCACTATTGGCACTGGAGAAACAGTGGCACGTCAGCTGCTTCAAGTGTCAGACATGCGGCATTATCCTGACTGGGGAGTATATCAGCAAGTGAGTAATGATCAAATGGTGTATGAAAGGGCAGAGCGACAGATGCCACGGCCTGTAACGTGTCCAACAAGCAGAACATTAAAGAAGACCTACAAAAGGCATATTTGTACACTTACATGTACATATCAGAAATGCTTCTTTTTGGTCACCTTGACAGAAAATAGAAAGGTCTTGAAATACTTTAAATCTGTAAAACAAAAGCGGATAAATAATAGATGGGTTCAAGTCCAAAGCCTGAGGCTGCAGTACTGAGAGATTCTGATGTGAACATCATCTAGGTGCAGTTTTTTGTTGAAACAATTTTACAGCTGTAACACTTTAAGGGTATGTTCACACAGAATTTTTTGGCGCGGATTTTGACGCGGAATCTGCCGCAAAAAAAAGATAATGAAACAAGTAGCTAGTTGATGGGAAAAAGAAGCGAGCTGCCCTCTTGCCATAGATTCTGTGGCTGACTCGGCGGCGGTGTCCGCGGCTCGAGGATCACTCCCTATTAGGCCCATTCTTCGGGCCTAATCCAGAGCGAAATGCCGTAACTGGATGCCGGTGCACTGCATCGGCATCCTGTCGCAGCTAGTCGCACAGAAGTGTTCACACGCGGAATGAAAATTCCGCTGTGTGAACATGCCCTAAAACTAAGCTGTCCTACAGCAAAAAAGCACTGGGAAAAACTGTGGCGGCAATGCATAGCGGTTCTTCCTGCAGTGATTTAGACAGAAAGCTTGCAGAGGTGTCCTCTGCAGATTTCCTGTTTCAATGGGGAAACCACCGACATTTCTGTAGGTTTAATTGACATGCTGCGATTTCCAAAACCACACCAGTTATAGATATCGCCGTTTGCCCGCAGCACGGTTTTTACCGCAAAGTAGGTATGAGACTCGCTACAATCCCATATCCACTTTGCTCTGACTGTAAAACGCTGCTATTGAAAATTTGTATATTGTGAATCAAAGTGTTTACGCCACCTGTGGCCACTACCTCATTCACACATCCGCATCAGTGTATGTATAAGGTTGGTGTTATAAAAACTTTAATTGTTTTTTTGTGAAACAGAGTTAGCTTAAGGGCCCAAGTAGCGAGGCGCAGAAAAAGAAATGCTGTGGAAAAGTCTACGGCAGAAACGCATCATGTTTTTTCCGCAGTGTTTTTCGCAGAAAGTGAAAAAACGGACTTTCTGCCCCTATTACACCTATACATAAAACACTTGCATTATCAAAGGTATAATTGACACGCTGCGATTTTCAAAAACACAAGCATTTATGAAAACACAGATTTCCTGCTGCAGATTTTTTTCTGCCATGTATGGATGGGATTAGCCGAATCACATCTACTTTTCAGGTACTATAAAATGCAGCGGACAAAACGCTACCTTTTCACATTGTGGGGCCCTGGCCTTAAAACACTGATGTCTGAACTAATACATTGAAATTAATGGGTATGTATGATGTCTGCAAAAAAATTTGCATGCACATGTACGTAAAATGCAGAAATGTGATAAAGGCTATGGCCCATTTGGCCTTCAGAATGCTTCATATTTGTACACTTACATGTACATATCAGAAATGCTTCTTTTTGGTCACCTTGACAAAAAATAGAAAACGTAATCAAATAGTTGCACATACTGCAGAATGATACCAAGAAAAAGCACCGCTTGCTAGGATGTCTCTTATACGGTGCATAAGGAATAGACAAGAGATCCTGCTCCTCTAACTCTCTGTAGTGTACTCATATAGATGTAGCAGGAGTATCAGCAGTATGGAGGTTATTATACAGCAGAACAGAGTGATTAAATCCTTATAGAACCTGGGGTAGTATATCTCTCTCTTCCTCTCTGTCTGTGTCTTTCTTACCCTGCACTAACTCCCTCTTCCCCTCTCTATAGACTTTTACAAGCAGAATGTTAACTGATCTATCTCTGAGCTGAAAGTCCATCTTGTCTCTCCAGATGTTTTTTTGGTGTAAATTCGGAGTGACAGTTTAGGTAGCTGGACAGTATCAGGGCTAGAGTTGTGGTCTAACTGTGCTACCAAACTGGCTTAGCTATGGAATACTAAGGGCATTGTCTAAACAGCAATGTGGACCACAGATAAGACCAGTACAGCAGACAGGTGTAAGGTCAAGAACTAGCCAAAGGTCAGATCAGGGGTCATGTCAGGTTATCTACAGGAACACCTTATGACAGGTCATTGCTTAGAGCAGGGCAGAGGGGTGAGTAGATATATACAGGTTAGGGTCACAAGAATTGGTTGGCCCTTTTGCATGCACCCTATAGGCAGTGCTGATATCATAGGAAGAAAAGCAGGGTGCCATTTGGGAGTGGGGAGTATCAAGGAATCAGAAGACTGAGGTTGGTGAGTCGGCAGGTACAGGAGAAACAGGATTCTAGCAGCAGAGAACCACCAGCTTTACAGGGGGAGGAGAAGAAATGTGTGATAAGTGAAGGAAGAGATTTTTCTTTGAGATAGATTAGTTTCTTATTTAGTGACACCACAACAATGAGGATGACTGTAGTGTCAGACGCCGCTGAAAGGTGTAGGGAAAGCCTTGCGCCTGTGCGCGTCGGCAGTGCTACCATTTCACAGACCTGCTATCAGATGTCATTATACAGTCTCTAATTAGTGGGAGCTGTCACGTTAATAACCCAGCCATAATGAATATCTCAGATTAGACTGTGACCGTAACCAGATTACTCTATCTGCTCGCACAAACAAGCTTAGCTTAATATATCCAGAACTTGGCTCATCTGTTTTTACAATATTTAATATGGCAATGTATTATCCGATTTATCCGGATCTCTGCCAACCCGTCAGGAACAAGAAGCTCCCGGGTCTAGTCCTGGTGCTTATAATAACTCTACAGCATCCCCATGCTTATATTCCGCTGTGTGGCAATGGTTCTGGATATTGAGTGTATTACATAAAATACAATGTCATGAGATGTCAAGCTGTCCCTAGAGCTTGGTGTCCCTTCACCACAGTACGTAACGAGTAGTCTGTCATTTGACTTTGTGAAACCTGTTCTATCATACACGGCTTCCTTGTCTTGCAGAGACGGCGTGCCTTACTGCGAGTCCGATTACCATGCTCAGTTTGGGATTAAATGTGAAACATGCAACAAATACATCAGCGGCAGAGTCCTGGAGGTATGAGAGTTATGACAGGCCAAAGTCCAGCCACTTAGTGCAGCTGAATGGTCTCCAGTAACTGATCCTGACATGTAATGAGCACTTGTCCAGTGTGTGCTGGATGAAATGTCATCCCTGGACTTTATACTGCTCGCTGCTTCCCAGCCATCCATTTCACATTGCTTTGCAGCCATCAAAGGGTGTCCATTCATTTCACTCTCCAAAGCCAAGAAGCATGTGGCTATGTTTTGCTTGTTCCTTTGTCCGCTAATTGGCAATAAGAAATCTAAATCTTCTTCCAGTCGTATATGCTTGTTTTACAGTCATCTGTTTGGCTTTTTACTTTTCATAATAGTATAATTTTGTGTCATGGTCTAAAATTGATGCAAGGACCTGGGTGGTAGAATAAACATTGATGGAATAGGATTAAGATATGCGATCAATGTCTTATATGTGATGGTCAGTCCAACCACTTAGACCCCCACTGCAGATCTTCTGGCTTTTCTACAAATTGTAGCTGCATTTACAATGTGAATTCATAGTGTAATCCATAGTTACAGTTCCATTGTTACAGCTGTATTACACTGCCAGATCTCGGCCAGAAGAAGTGCAAAGCCAATGCAAACTGAGCAGGTGGGAACTGGGAACATTCTCCCCTTTAGCTGTATGGATTATTGGCAGCGCCGTCCCGATCACACAGAGCGATGTGCTGCCCATAACCTGCATCTTATAGTCTACATATCCTGTTCCTAGGAGCACTCGTTGCCAATGATAGCCCTGAATTCTGCAATAGAGCCCTAAAATGTTGTTTTATAAGTCATAGCACTGACTAGGAATCTTCTGTCTTCAGGCAGGTGGCAAGCATTATCACCCCACATGTGCCCGCTGTGTACGCTGCCAACAAATGTTTTCAGAGGGAGAGGAAATGTACCTGACAGGTAAGATGTGTGTCTGACGTTAAGGTGATACTCCGCCATAGATTAATATTGGATAGACATCACATGTAGAATCACTGGCTTCAGTAATCACAAAGAGTTGACATCTGTGATTGGCTGCAGCGGAGTCCTGCCCTTACACTATTTTTACCTCTGGATCTGACAATGTATTCATTGTATTGCAGAACCAGAACAACGAACATATAGACAGCTAAAATAGTAGACATTAACATTGCCTGATGGACCTTATTGACGTAAACCTATACACATTAAAAAGCAGTTAGCTAAGAAACCATACAGACCCCATAGATTATAATGGGGTCCACGTGGTTTCTACTCAGTGTCCGTATGAATCATACGGAGAGAAAAATCCTGCAAGCAGCTCTTTTCTCTCTGCATGTCTCGTGCGCAATCCACACAGACCCCATTATAGTCTATGGGGTCTGTGTGGTTTCTTAGCTAACCACTTTTTAATGCATATAGACTCCCCGAACGGAATACCGAACGCAGATGTGAACCAGGCATTAGACGTAAAATGTCCAACTCAGATTTGCTCATTTTTTCCTTCGATATACCAATATTGGATATATTTCCCTACTTGTTTTGTTACACCAGGAGATTAAATGATTGAAAAAATGTGGATAAATATATACTGAATTATTTAATGCGAATAAACCTCCAGTGTGACCTTGGTCCTATAATATAACTACCATTACACACAGCACCCGGGGCTGCTCAATTTCATTAGAAATATAGGATTTGACATGAGTTCAGCATTACAAGCACTATATGAGTTTATCATTGTACGAGCGCCATCAGATCCTGTAGTCATAGTGACGACAGAGAAGCCCCAGAAGGTCCCTGGTATGTATGGTAGCCGGAGTCATCACTCATTACATTTTACTACAATGATCCAGGGGGGGGAAGGTTATCAAAGTTCGGGATCCATTGCAAAATTCGTAACCTGTGTGTCATGGTGAAAGATTGGGCGCGCTGCAGTTACAGCATGGCCTCCATGTTCCCCTATACGGGAAACGGCTGCAAGGGACATTATGATTTTGCATTAAAAAAATGTTTGGACGTTTTGCTTTTTTTAATTTATTACTTTGATACAAGACGGGAATTTTACTGTAATTCACGAGTAAAGCTGAAAAAAATGTTATGTTGTAAATTTGTCTACTGGAAATAATTGGTAAAAAGGACAAAAATGTTGAATACATTCATTAGCAGCCAATATATAAAGGGTGGGCTTGTCACTGAGACTGTATAACATGGGGGCTTGATGGTTTTGGTATCTGGATCCACCATGTATGATTAGAACTACGGCACTTAGGTAGACACTTCTAGGGCATGGCATTGAGATGACTGCAGACCCTTCTGCTCTAGTGATCAGCGGCTGACCCTGCTCTTGGGCTCCATTAGTTCTACCTCCAATGGTAAAAGCTAGCAAATTGTACACAAAGGTATACATCCCCTTTAACATCACACCTCGTGCTCAACAATATATTTCGGATTACATCACCTCACATCATTTCCCAACCCTATTGAAAAAGGTATCTTTGGCGCCCTCTAGTGGCCTGCAATGATTTCATAGCTGTAGCAATATTTGGGATACTGCCTTGCAAAGTTTATTTCTCACTACCGTTATCCTACGTACCTGAGAATATGGCATTGGTGAAATGATTAGCTGGTAGGTCATTTCTAGGTCCCAATGTTTATTGCAGAAATGCTGATTTTCTAGCAGTAATATAAGCTAATGACCCGAATGTGGCCATAACATGTGTTATAGAGCTCTAGCCTGAAAGCTGCTCTAGTCTATAAATCTGCTTATCATTCTGAATTCCCCATACTCTGGCGTGGGTTGGTCACCTTTGGCTGCACCCCACATTCCCTCCATCTGCAGGCTGTGATGGATGCCAGATTTCTATTAACTCCGCTTTCACATTAGTGAAGCCTACTGCAGCACCTTTTACTGTACCGTGGTTGCAGCGCACCGTATCCCCTCAGTGCTTTTCAGAAATGTAAATCCCCATCTTGCCTTGAGTGCCAGAAGAACAAAGAATTCAGACAGAGCTATTATCAAGGATTCCCAAGAGAGCCTCCGTCATGCTGAAGGTGACCTTCAAATACTGCTGTGTGTACCGAATATCCCATTAAGTACCAGTGATCTGTGGAAATGTGTTTTCAGTGTGTGGATCAAGGAGAGCAGCGTCTGATTGTACGTTCCACTTCATCTCATTTGCTGTCATCTCATTTCTTGGGTTCCTTTTTTTTTGACCCTTTTAATAAATTGCATTTAATTATGTTGCATTATTCCTATTAAGTAGCAATTTCTGTTTTCTCCAGGCTCGGAAGTATGGCATCCAATCTGTAAGCAGGCTGCCCGCGCAGAGAAGAAGCTAAAAGTGAGTGCACTGGACACTGGTATAACTGGAATTATTCACCTTTTTTAAAGCAAAAGATTCTTATTATGACCTGGACTTTATTTTTTTAGGTAATGGTAAAAAAAATTACTTACATTGTTTTCTCCTTATCCATATGACCAAGGCGAGACCCGGCCATGTGAATGCAGGATCCATAGGGCACTGTGTTTTTACACTGATCCATTCAACTCAATGAGTTCTGTGAAAATAGTCCTGACGTTTCCATAGGTATAACTGATTCCCAAAACTGCTAGAATCCTATCCACTTTGCAGAGACTGTACAACGCTGCGTATTTTTCTGCGCCATGTGGGGCCCTGGCATTATATTTTTTTGCAAATTTTTATACAAATTTGCATATTCTAAGTCCCATCCCTAAGGGGCAGCAGGACACATTTTTAGAAATAAGGACTATAAATGGACTCATAATTCACATTTTTTTAAGGCAAGCTGCCCTGGCAGTCAGCTGCCAGCGGGCATACGGGGAGAGTTAATAAAACACATTCAGATGACTATGTTTCAGAAGCTCTGCTTTTGCTAATCCATTGACCCAGGACTCAGCATGTCAACAGTAGACCCAAAATGGCAGTCACTTTTGGCCCCATTGCCTCTTATAGGCCCCAGCCATCACACTGAGGTGATAGTGCAGGTTTTCCCCCAAGCACTCCTTGATACTTGTCTCACGTGTTACGCTGTTTCAAGGCGCATTTGGCACACGTCAACTTATCTGGCTTTTTGCCCCCCTCACCCAATCAATCATTCGAGGCTCATTCACTTTCACCAGGCTACCAGCCCATTAGAATTCACTGCACTTAGTACATCACCTGCAGGGATTCCCCCCCCCCCCAATTACTGTTTTATTTTATTTTTTTTTTATTTTTTTTTTAAATGTAGATTGTGAGCCCCACATGGAGCTCACAATGTACATTTTTTCCCTATCAGTATGTCTTTTTTGGAATATGGGATGGAAATCCATGCAAACACGGGGAGAACATACAAACTCCTTGCAGATGGTTTTTTTGCCCTTGGCGGGATTTGAACACCAGGACTCCAGCGCTGCAAGGCTGCAATGCTAACCACTGAGCCACCGTGTGGCCCCCACTGTTTTATTATTTTAGTAAGGGGGCATTCACACTTGCGCCCTGTGTCATTTCGCTGGGTTTCTGCCCTCCGCCCCAGAGACACTGGACAGGGGACAGCTTCCCGGCGGTCAGTTTTTAAACCCATTCATTTTAATGGATTTTAAAAGCAAACCACCAGTGTCCGCCTGCAGCCGCTCCACAGGGAAACCGTTTTTTTGGGGGGGTCGGACACAAAGTTGGACATCTTCTGTTTAGTCTACAGATATATTCACTGTCTCTTTCTGGACCTTTATTCCCTTTACACAATATGTCCATAGATAATAATTACTACACTACAAATAGATGAGCTGCATCTATTTCAGCAAAGTCAGAAACAGGAAGGAAACGTATAGTGAAACCCTATAGAACTGTACACTGGAAACCTTACCAGCTCAGCACGAATTGCAAATATAAGCAGGTTGTAGGATGACACAACAAAACAGGCTGCGAAGAAGGACGGTGATGAAGGACGGTTACTACTGTGCCCATGCATGCTTATCTGCTGCAGCATTGTAGGTCTAGGTGAAGGCTACTACTGCAGTGTATACGTAAACTTATTGTTCCTGCTTGTTCCATATGTATGAGAAATCTTCATGTGCCTTTACTTCTTCCTCTAGAATCCATTTTTCCTTTTTTTTTTTGTTAAAATCTGAATTAAATTAGAAAGAACCCCTCAGCGGCAGGGGTAGGAAGCGACTTCTGATGACAAGTCCCAAGGACACCTTGGTTGTTTGGTGCAAGCAGAGGAGAAAGTCACATCTCATTTAGTTCTTCTTGCTCTGTGTTTGGTGTAATTGGATTCTGATCATCTTGATCAGTTCTTGGCCTTGGCAGCCTCATTAACCAAAACTGGAGAAAATAATTTCATGTCTTCATTTCAGGATGATGTCGGTTTCTCACATCCTGTACCAGGGTTTTTTAGAAATAGCTCAAAGCACCGTGGGTGACTCATGACTATGAAGAGCAACTCACACCAGCCCTTCTGTAGGAAACGCAATGTTCCTGAGCTGATTATCTCAGCGGCCAATGTCATTATTGCGTGGATGTCTGTAGATCTTTCTGTTCCGTCAAAGCAGGGTCATGTCATTTGAGGTGTAATGAGGATCCTAAAAACAGCAATGGGTCTGTATACAGACAGTACAGTACCGCCGTGCTTTCCGTGAAGGGAGAAAATTATTAAAGGGAAAAGAAATATCTTGTCTGGCAGCAGCTGAGATTTCCAGAACAAAGAGAATCCTTATCAAGGGAACCAGACTGGATATTATACAGTTCAGTGGTAAACACTAATGAATCATTTCAACACACGGATCCTCATGAAGTTAATAGTTTGCTCATTTATTTGTTCGGAAAGGAAGGCCGGCGTCTAAGGATGGGTTTTATATCATGTTTCCATTTAGAAATGCAAGGAAACCATGGTAATTTAAAATGGAGACGCTTCAACTACTGAGCCTGGCCATCATATTTGTACTGACAGTGCATGTAGGACTGAGCCTTTAGGTTGGGTTCCCTGCGGACATTTGTGTTTCCACTGCAGGGTATTACAGTAATGGGCATGTTTCCATTGTTAGTAAATTGAAGTTTTTGTTTTCATAATGTGTCTGATGTGCCAGGTTTATTATATATGTATTTTTTTGCTTATGTTCACAGTACAGAAGAGCTTCTGAGACCTCGATATCCCCACCAGGCTCCAGCATTGGCTCTCCCAATCGGGTTATCTGTGTAAGTGATATTACATCACAGATATGTAAGCTCTGTATGTATCAGCTAGACACATATGTTGCATGCCCAGTTTATCAGGTTTGATATTTTCTGTGCATATTAATAACTAGAGCAGGGCATGGTCATATTTAGAAAATATTTAGAAAATTGGGCTGGGTTTTTTTCACCCCATGATCAGATGGATGATCAGTCATCATTACCGCGGCCTGACCTCTATATTATGATATAATGGGAACATGGGGAAAAAAATCTTTACTTCTTACCCTAGAAAACAAATCCCTGCTATTCCCTATAATAGGTTACTGTCTAGCCTTAAAGGGATTCTACCATTAAACTACCTTTTTTTCTAATGAACACATCGGAATAGCCTTAAGAAAGCCTTAAGCCTATTCGTCTCTTACCTTTAGACGTGGTCTCCGCCGCGCCGTTCCGTAGAAATACCGGTTTTAACCAATATGCAAATGAGCTCTTCGCAGCAATGAGGGCGGGCCCCAGCGCTGAAACACCGATGAGCGCGTCCCCATTGCTGCCCAGAGCTCTTTCCTGTGCCATCTCCTTGTTCTGCAGCAACTCCGCCTCTTCTGGCTTCTCTTGCTCTTGTAGTTCTATACAGGAGCATAGAGAAGCCACCCCAAAATGGCCGCCGGCCAGCTCCTGTATGTAGTTCAATACAGGAGCCGGCCAGCGGCCATTTTAGGGTGGCCTCTCTATGCTCTTGTATCGAACTACAAGAGCAAGAGAAGCCAGAAGAGGCGGAGTTGCTGCAGAAGAAGGAGGCAGCGCAGGAAAGAGCTCTCGGGCAGCAATGGGGATGCGCTCATCGGTGTTTCAGCGCTGGGGCCCGCCCTCATTGCTGCAGAGAACTCATTTGCATACCGGTTAAAACCAGTATTTCTACGGAACAGCGCGGCGGAGACCACGTCTAAAGGTAGGAGACGAATAGCCTTTCTTAAGGCTATTCCGACATGGTAATTAGAAAAAAAAGTAGTTTAATGGTAGAATCCCTTTAAACAGTACTTTAAGTGAAAAGCTGACAGTGTGCTGAATTCAGTGCAGTTTTGCAGGTACGTGTCCCATGTTCCAGAGATATCGGTGCCGCCATCACTGCACTGCCAGAGGGGCTGGCCTCACAGATCAGCATCATTGCTGGGCATTGAGGAACGCTCCTCTTTACAACACAAGTCTATAGACGTGCACCATCAATGCCCAGCGAAGATGCTGAGCTACGAGGTCGGCCCCTCTGACATTGCAGGGATATCAGTATTCAAAACAACTGATGTCTCTAGAACAAGGGCATCTACCAGCAAGACTGTCGAAATATGTGGGCATAGATCTTGATCCTCTTGATCCTGATGTGTATTCACTAATAAAGATCTGGTGCACATATTAATAAATTTTTAAACTGTATGTTTTGAGGCATTTCTTTTAGGCTAAGGCCCCACATAGCGGGCTGCACAAAAAGGCGCTGTAGGAAAAAACGCAGTGGCAACGCATCATGGTTTGTTCCGCAGAGCTTTTCAAGTCTTTTGGAAATCGCAACGTTTCCACTGTGCATATTTTTCTGCAATCCCATCGTAGCAGTGACTGTAAAATGGTGCATTTATGCCACGTGGGGCCCAAGCCTTATTGTTGATACTCCTTCAAATTCACCAGTAGGCATGCATACTACTCACTTTATGTCTCATTGGGGTAGGATACACAACATTCGCTGCCCTAATGAGTTATACTGCAATACAACACTTAGGGGCAGGGCAGCACATCCTAAGAAGAGACCTGCCAGTCAGTCAGCACCACCTATAGTACTCTCATGACAATAGCACTGCTCATAAACATAGCAGTGCCCTCACCATTCTCCTATTAACATACAGTTTTATTTGCTTGAATATGCACGTTATTGCTATAAAGGTTAAAGGGCTATCCACTTTCATATTGAGAGAAAAATGTTATGGTATTATAAAAGGTTGGACAATTCTGCAATATACTTTCTGTATCAATTCCTCAAAGTTTTCTAAATCTCTGCTTGCTGTCATTCACTCTGCTTACCTCTAGTGGATAAAAATCAGTCCATGGTCATGTGATATACAGTCCATGGTCATGTGATATTCAGTCCATGGTCATGTGATATACAGTCCATGGTCATGTAATATACAGTCCATGGTCATGTGATATACAGTCCATGGTCATGTGGTGTACACACAGGTGCACGGCTTGCTATAATCACAGCACAGTAATCAGACATCTGCCTGGTAATGAGTTGTGCACCTCTGTGTACATCACATGATCAGGGACTGTAGATCACATGACCATGGCTGTACATCACATGACCATGGACTGTATATAATATGACCATGGACTCATTTTTATCCACTGGGATTAAGCAGAATGAATGACAGCAAGCAGAGATCTAGAAAACAGTTTGGAAGTGATACAGTTTTTAATATACAAATAATAAGATAGGTCTCTTTAATATTGGTTTGAAAATGGCCAATCCCTTTAATAAGCACCTTTGCTACCACTTTTCTTAGGGGCAAATCTAAAAATTTGTCACACCCTTTCATGTCTTAGTGACAAATAGTGATCTTCCAGGCCCGTAGACTGATGTTTGGCAGATCCCACCTAAATCTGCAGGATCGGCCACCAAAAGTCTCTTGTCTATGGCCAGCTGTAGCCAACAACTATATAGGAATGTGTTATACAGATGACTGTAATTCTCTCTTGCAGATCTTTAAGTCTAACCTAAGAAAAGTCGATATGTATTCCCCAGGATGCAATGTTAAATAGATTCCAATAGGAATGATATTTCTTTACGCATGCTTCCCTGGCTCTGTGTAACGTGCTTTGTTAACCCTTTCAGCCATATTTGTGAGCTGTGTTCTTCCATAAAGCATCTTCATGACTCATGGGAGGAAATGGGTCATGCGGTGTGTGAAGAATAATCCTCTCAATAAATATGGGCTCTTGTCACCTGTTCTTTTTCTCCCTTCTCTTCCTCCTTTTCTCTCAGGCTAAAGTAAACAATGAGATACTAAATTACAAGGACTTAGCTGCTCTCCCTAAGATTAAAGCAATCTACGCAGTGCAGCGCCCTGACCTCATTTCTTACGAGCCTTATAGCAGATACACGTCGGATGAGATGCTGGAGAGATACAGCTATGGGGAGGTACAATAACATTATTACTTAGCCTGCTGATACAGCTCACTGCCAACAGAATCCCTCCTGAACATCACTGTCACTTCAACTTTTTTCAATCTTTACGTGAACTACAACTCTCAGCATGCACTGAAGCCATGGCTTTAAAATAGAAGTATGTGGGTTTTAGTTAAACCTAAATTAGAAAATTACTTTATATGAAACCCTACTATTGTCATCAATAATATGGGTAATGTTCAATACTGCTGCCCTGTGACGGTAAGGAATGACTGTAAGGTTTTTTGATGCGGCTTCTGAAATCAAAGCAGATGTGGATCATAAAAGGTGAGAATGTACGGTATATGGTGCAGGTGACACAGCAACTTTGCTCCCTCCTGCCACATGGTCAAAGATTGCCGCATTGCCCTCTGTCTCCTTCACTAATACACCAGTGACATCTATTTGTAAAAAAAATAGATTATTCCTAGATTTTTTGTGACTCACGGTTGCAGTTGCAGCGTCCTCAGGGTTGTAGTGCAATTCCACTCACATTAATGAAGGCGTCGTAGGGCAGCACAGCATTGTAACCGTTGCCTAAAAGACAGATAGTACTTCCCTTTGCTTTGTCAGTCCACTTGTTTTAACTTCAAAAACTGCATCAAAAAACTCAACTGTGTTTCCTTACTCTCAAGGTGAATTTTCACATAGCAGATTTGGTCGCAGACATTTCTGTAGCGGTCTCAATAATCTGTGCATACAGTCAAAACAACCCCACTATTTGGGCGTTCACACTTGCGCCCCTGTCCGTCCGCCGTGTTTCCATCCTAATCCCCGGAGAAACTGGTTAGGGGACGGCTTGCCAGCGGAGAGTTTTTAAAACCATTCATTTCAATGGGTTGTTAAAGCAAACCGCCAGTGTCCATATGCAACCTCTCCGCGTGGAAACCATTTTTTTGGAAGGATTTTGCATGTACGACTTTGTGTCCGTGCAAAAATATCCATATGGACACTGGCAGTTTGCTTTAAAAACCCAATCAAATGAATGGGTTTTAAAACTGACCGCCGGCAAGCCGTCCCCTGTCCAGTTTCTCCAGGAAATAGGACGGAAACACGGCGGATGGACAAGGGCGCAAGTGTGAACGCCACCTAAGATGAATATCAGTTATTTTAAGTTACAGAAATTTCTGCAATACATCTGCCACATGTGAATATCTCCTAACAGTATTATGAACATCTCCCTTGATGCCTTGTTTAGATAAGGTATGGTTATATATTCTTGTCATTTTGAATATATAGACTGCATGTTACCCATTGCCCAATACATATGACGGGGTTGTCTAATACATGACTGTATTTAATGACAATTTCTCTATATGGGAAACCCAGCTGATGAATTTGACCTCCCTTCGCCATATCCAGCATACATCTCAATCTCTGTCAAGCTAATAATCACTTGTTCATGCTTTGTGAAGGATATCTATGAAGGAATGGATCTCCGGCAGAGAAGGTCATCAAGCCCAGGATATATTGATTCTCCTCTCTACAGCCATCGAGACCTCTCCCTCACCATGCCACGTTCTCCCCAGCATTATTATATGTCAGGTAAGCCATTCCCTCTCCATATATTGTATTCTCATCGACTGCTGAACTATTTGTTCTAGTTTCACCACTAGATGATCACTTCATTTTCTTAGCTGTCCCTCTGCTGCATCTTTATCTGTATTATCTCTAGTTGATAGATGATCCTGGGACCTTTTTGTGGAGATGCCAAGGTTTCCCTTATGATAACACTAGAGGGTGGTCAAGTCTACTGTTCATGTTCTTTAGCTGGAAATAAATCTATACCAGATGTGGCCTTAGATATTATTCACATTGTAAATCTTTGGAGGAAACATATGTGGGCTTAGCAAATCACACTTTTGATAACCTTTACTTTAAGATTCAGTTGTATATTCTCCATCAGCATTGATACCGTATATGTCATTGTTGATATACTGAACAGTGCTATATCCACAGACCATCCCTCATTTCTTACTATCGATATCATGTATCACTATACCTCTATAATTGTATAGAGACATAATACCCTATACACATATTATATACCTCCATAGTATATGGAGTCAACAAAGCCATCCCATCTTGACTATGACGTCCCACTGATTCTCAGCATCTCACTATTTCTGCTTTGTCTTTTTTCTTCTCTTATTCTTCACTTTGTGTCCTCTTTCTTCTTGCTTTTTTCACTTCTCTCGTTGCCCTTTGACGCTTATCCATTCTTTCTGCCTTTCGATCCACATTCACCAAACTTTTTCCAGGCACAGAGAGTGGTCGTAACTCTCCTTACTATAGCCAGGTAGATGTACGTTGTTCTACACCAACTCTTTACCAAGCTCCTCGACATTTCCACATACCAGGTAGGAAGCAAAGGGTCTACCTGAAAAATAAAGAGATAGTCCAGAGAAGTAATAGTTTTTTATTAGCAGATAAATATCTAGAATGGATTAGTAATAGATAGAATAGTAATAGAAACAAAATGGTAATAAAAATACTCAGTCTGTGCCATTGTCGTCCATGGTCTCTTACTGATATTGGGCTGAACTACAATAGCACACACGACCCGTGGATAAGAGTGGCACTATTTTTGGGAAATAAACATACTTTTATGTCCATAACTGGTAAGAATAGATATCACATATGCTTGTTGGTCTTGCAGTTTCCTTCTAGCACACTGCCACTTCCTTCACAGCTTCTTCACTATTACCTGCACAGTAGCACTATCACATCCTCCCTGTAACTTTATGATCAGACAGACAAGCATTGACTGAACATTGTTCTTGTCTCATCTTACTCCTGTTTTTCCTCTAACTCATCTTGGCTTCTCCCTGTTGTCATGTCACACCTCTGTCTCTTGTGATCGGTGTCTCCTGAACTTCCCCTCTATTCTGTACACTCCCTCTTTCACTTTTCCTCCTGTCTTTTTCCTCCCTCTTTCCGTCTTCCTTTTCCTCTCTCCTCACAGCTGCCGCAGAAAGTAACATATATCGGAAGCCACCCATCTATAAGCGTCATGGTACTGTTTAGCCCTTACTGCATGCTCCACCTTGCCGTATCCCATGCATTGCAGTGCCTTAGTCGTTGATGTGCTGTCTACTCGGATGTCAATGATGCATGTGTGTTGATAGTCATACTCCATATTGTGTATGGTTACCCTGGGTTTAGTAGTGCATGATTTGCAGGATAGAGGCATGATCCTTGTAACGGTAAACCCATGTGATTAACCATGTGATGCTTTATTCTTGCGCCCACCATTAGTTTGCACTTTAGTGAATAACTGTATCATGATCTGTAAGTAAAAGAGTAAAGCTTTGATAGGTGTGTTACTGTAGTAATGTGTGTTTAGGGTAATTGGGGACTGCTTTTATGGATTATATTAGTCAACTGGTTTAAGGAGTGCTAAACCATAATACCTATAAAATGACATGCCTTATTCTAGCACAGCCTCTTTATATATCTTAAAGGGGTGTGAAACTAAATCAAGTGAACTGGACTAAATAGCAATACACCACTCATAGAAGTGCCACTGTTATATGGAGAAACGAACAGAGGACTCATTTTTTCTACTTCCTTATAATCCTATTAAAAATACTACAGTTATGTAGGCAGTTACTTCAATAAAACCACCCAAAGGTGATAACCAGACGCTGGTAAAATAGCTTTTTACGATTATTTGCCACTTCGCATCTGATCCCTGACTAGTTCAGTCTAAGGGTGAGTTCACACGGAGTAAAGTGCCGCGTGATGTGGCACGTAGACGCTGCGTGAGCTTTTGCGGGCCGTATACGCTCCCATTGATTTCAATGGGAGCCGGGATCATATACGCGGCGCTATTTTGCAGCCACATCACGCGGCACTTTACTCCATGTGAACATACCCCTTATATTAGGTGTTGCTCGTGCGATTGTTCATATGAATAATCCCATGGAATATTGATCATCAGCAGCATTGTGTACAGTCATAATGTTGTGTATGGTCAGCGTAAGACATTCTGACAAATACTGTATCACTACCTTTGGTAACGTAGGCAATGAGAATTCAAGGCAGACATACGGTAGACAGTTCTGCCAAGCAGTGAGTTACAAAGGACCGGCCATATTAAAATCCGACATCCACAATCATCTTTCCCTGATGTGCACCTTTATTTTAAAGTTCTTCACAGTAAATATTATAAGAATTTCCTAATATATCTGTGAAATATGTATTAATATTCCTAGAGGTTCTCACAATAGAAGATAGGAGACATAAAATAGTGTCCATAGAGGCGGATATTTAAGAATGGCTAGACTATCTGATACCAAGGAACAATAAATTGTTAATGGCTCTAGCGTCCCTTTAACAATCTGTACCCATGTCTTAATCCCATCACATCTGAGCCTGTCCCCCCTGTACCAGTTTCTTCTACATACCTCCAGTAATACGGCTGATGTTATTGGGGAGGATTTATGGTGGCTGACAGCCAGTGTATCAGAACCTCACAATGGGTTCCTTCATTGGGAAAAGAAAATCTATGCAGAAAAATGAAACAGCAAATTCCTGCAAAGCCTGTGAAATATTTAGAATGCCTTGCGGTGTGTCATGGTTTAGAACTGCTTGTCAGCCTGGCGTCCTAGGTGAAAGAGAAGTTATGTGTCTTTATTGCCTGTGGGTGGCCGTGATGAAGGTGTTGTCATGAATAAAACACATAACTGTGACCACTGACAGATCTCTAAAAGCTGTGTTGCTGTCTCTTCTCTCCCACCTCTTCCCTTGTCTCTGATGGGCCGGCTCTGTGTCATGGTGTAAGTAAGAGCTTTATTCCTTTTCTCTGTTGGACGCATGGCTTCTGTCCAGCCACTTACTTACAAATGTGCTGACCTCTGCAAACTATAACCACTTCCTCAGCATTCTCCTGCTGCATGCATTTTATGTCTGCTTACAATGGACATACCTGCAAGTCTTCATCATACATGTCCACATCTCCATATGTCTTTGTTGTCTGTGTCTCTACCGTTATATTGTATATGTTTCAGATTTATGATGCATTGACATAGAGTAAAACCTGGTACGAGCCCCAGGTGTTACCAACAAGGCATTGTTTCTGGGCAAGGTACTTAGATACAGGTCCAAGGAAACCAGCTAAGGGTTGGTTCACATCTGCGCACAAACAGAAACCTAATCCACATAAAAAAGCGGTTACCTTAGGAAATCCGCAGACCCCATAGACTATATTGGTGTCGTTTGGTTTCTCCCCAAAAAGGGCAAAAAGTGCGGAGAGAAAAGTGCTGTTTGCAGCGCTTTTCTCTCCGTATTTTTCATGCGGAGAGGGGAACGGAATCCCCGTATGGAGACTGGGCACAGATGTGAACCAAGCCTAAGTGTTTGCCTTGGGTAAAAGACAGCCTAGTGTTACTGTATATATTTAGTAAGACATGCATTATTTGCTTTAGGCATGCTTTAACTGGCAACTTATGTCAAACATTGCTTTGTGTAGTGTGTGACAAAGTTGAAAGATGTGACTTTCTTTTTACGGAGTCCTTATATAATAAAGACTGACACAGTTATGGCTATAGTCATGGTTATGCAAAATTTACATTGATTTCTATTGGAATGACATACATGTCACAGGACTGAAAAATTGTAATATGCATATTGTACAGCCTAGCGGAACCTATGGGCAAGACAATGGGTAACTCCTTTTCAGTATTTTTCTTGAAGACTTCATCTAGGAAGGGGAATGACTTGTACATTATATCACCAAAATATCTCGCAGCTGACCATCGTAGAAATGGAAACCTTGTTGGCTATTCCATTTCAAATGCATGGACAGTGATGTGGAGTTAGGTCTACCTTGGTGACTATAACAATCTCCACTCTTCAGGGAAGGTTTTCAATAGGATTTTGGAGTATGGGAATTTGTATTCATTTAGTCATAAAAACATTTGTGCAGTCAGTGTGGATAGATTTATGATGGATGGATGAGTAAATGTATGGATGGATGTGTGGATGGATGGATGGTTTAGTGGGGTGGGTGGATGGGGGTCTCAGTTTCTTGCTTACTAATTGCAGATGAGAAATAAACAGGAAAATGACATTGTGTACTGGATGGCATGTATACTACATTCATGTGATTATGATGTGTGTACTGTATATTTGTTATACAGGCTGGACCTCCTTGTTCTTTTTCACCTTATGTACCATTCCAGTCTGGAATTTTGTGTTACCACATTGGTTTGCGCAGTTCAACCAAAGTTTAGCTCTATCTCATTATTTACTGTGTTTTCAGATGATCTCATTGAAGCAACAAAAAGCAAAACAAGCGACGACCTTGTACAGTCATCAAAATATCTGCCGTCATATTCGCCTGATCCTTACTACCAGTCAGAGCCTGAGTATTGGATGTACTCGCCAAAGAGTAAGCCTCCGGCATCTTACTAGACTGCAGGAAGTACAGTTCTAGCACTGGTCTTATATATAGTACCTGTATAAAAATGTATTATTATTATTATTATTATTATTCATCACATTGAATTGGATCATTGGTATACCCATACAACATGCCAACAAACCTAAGAAGCCAAACACATTCTATAAGATCACTAGTGATTGAAGTATCTGCACATTGATAGGTAACATGTAGACATTACTTATTTTCAATGACCAGCGTGTCAGCAATGTAATATTTATAATGTGATAACTAGTTCAGAAACTAGCCCATAGAGAATGGACCATTATATTTACCCCCATACAATAGACTTTCTATATATCATCTCGGTGCTTAGGATCCCTGTTATATTTGCTGTGATAGGAACAGCTCGGAGCTGTTGTTTCTTACATGCCATCTACAAAACACAATTCAGTCCATTGTTTCACTACTTACAAAAACAAGTCAGCAATACAAGAGTGTATTTGACTTTTTATCATCTGTCCTGCAGTGCCTCGGGCGAGGAGATTCTCTTCAGGAGGAGAAGAGGATGGATTTGATCGAAGCATGCACAAGGTAGTGTCGGTGTAAAGATGTCAGATCCTTGGTATAAAATAGTGTACATCCTGTATTAACAAGGCTGGTTTGGTCATAGATTTATTTTCTCCTTGAATGCGCGTTTTGCCATTTGTTGTGTTGATCACTTACTACACCATGCTAACACGCTATGGCCTCATGCACACACTAGTGAACGCCTATAGGTATATGCTAATATCTGGGGGGTTTTAATGGTCAGTGACTAGGGTCCATCAAATAATAGGACATGTCCAATGTCTGTTGTCACAGCCTGATAGACCCATGAGGGATGTCTAGCTAATTTGCCGTTCACTGCCTGTTGCTAAACAAAGTTCATATATATATTCATTAGACAAGTGAGAAAGAAGCACAGTGAGTGAAGGTGGAGATTCTTTTCTGTCTTAACACAGTGAACGTAGATGGGAGGGGTTGATTCTCCCCATACACATGTCCGCAATTATTGCTCTGAGCAAAGAATTAAAGATGGGATTTTATACACGTACAGAAAGCACCTTTACAGACTGTGCTCATACATTATTTTTTATTCCTGCATTTTATCTGCATGTGTATTTTCAATGTATTTGCCTTGTATTTGCAATGCAGTATTCCTGGGTCGCCAATGTACAGTGTGATAGGTCTGTCCCACCTGACCCTGTAGGACCAAAGAAGTTTTCTTACCATGTCATTGTCTATATCTATAGTACAGGTCATAAAACATTAATTTATAGGGGTCCTGCTGCAGGGACCTCCATAGATCCCAATGACAGTAAAGTTTAGAGCAACCTGTCAAGTGACTACCCTATGTCAGAGTGGAATATGATAAAGATATGAGATATATTGGTTTATATGATTTGGATCAGAAACTTTGAGTCTATATCAGGACTTCTAAGTGAGAAAGCGAGACTCCTGCTTACATCACCCACACACAGGGATTGACAACTTTCCCCATATGTGTACCTATAAGGCTGTCAATCATCTTATATGGCTGGATCACAAAGCACAGATTCTCTCCCTCTATCATTTCCCGCTGTCAGATAGGGCAGCAAAAATCACCTGACAGGTTTATGTTTACTGGTGGAGAGCAAGGAGATGCGCAGTCTCGCTCTATTGAAATCTTATCTCTACTGAATTTCATACATGATCTTTCTGGCAAAGTGTATTTATGTAATCCTTGCCAGAACTGTCTTGGGCTATTGTGTAACCATACAAAATCTATTGTGTTTCCTAGCTCCAGGGTGGGATAGGCAGAATGATCTTAAAGGAGGAAATGAAGGCTCGGTCGTATGGTGATCCCTGGACCCCTCCTCGAAGTTCGACAGGCAGTAAAGAAGCTCTACACAATGTTGGCTATGATAATGGATGTAAGAGAAGACTTTCTTAAATGAATTATGTCACAAAGTTCACAAATTTTAACTCATGGGCATTTCATTGTATTCAAAAAGTATGGAGAAATTTTACTTATGACAGACTAAACATACACCGTGTATACACTAAATACACTATATACAGTGCCTACAAGTAGTATTCAACACCCTGCAGATTTAGCAGGTTTGATAAGATGCAAATAAGTTAGAGCCTTCAAACTTCAAACAAGAGCAGGATTTATTAACAGATGCATAAATCTTACAAACCAAAAAGTTATGTTGCTCAGTTAAATTTTAATAAATTTTAAACATAAAAGTGTGGGTCAATTATTATTCAACCCCTAGGTTTAATATTTTGTGGAATAACCCTTGTTTGCAATTACAGCTAATAATCGTCTTTTATAAGACCTGATCAGGCCGACACAGGTCTCTGGAGTTATTTTGGCCCACTCCTCCATGCAGATCTTCTCCAAGTTATCTAGGTTCTTTGGGTGTCTCATGTGGACTTTAATCTTGAGCTCCTTCCACAAGTTTTCAGTTGGGTTAAGGTCAGGAGACTGACTAGGTCACTGCAACACCTTGATTTTTTCCCTCTTGAACCAGGCCTTGGTTTTCTTGGCTGTGTGCTTTGGGTTGTTGTCTTGTTGGAAGATGAAATGACGACCCATCTTAAGATCCTTGATGGAGGAGCGGAGGTTCTTGGCCAAAATCTCCAGGTAGGCCGTGTTATCCATCTTCCCATGGATGCGGACCAGATGGCCAGGCCCCTTGGCTGAGAAGCTGCCCCACAGCATGATGCTGCCACCACTATGCTTGACTGTAGGGATGGTATTCTTGGGGTCGTATGCAGTGCCATCCAGTCTCCAAATGTCACGTGTGTGGTTGGCACCAAAGATCTCGATCTTGGTCTCATCAGACCAGAGAACCTTGAACCAGTCTGTCTCAGAGTCCTCCAAGTGATCATGAGCAAACTGTAGACGAGCCTTAACATGACGCTTTGAAAGTAAAGGTACCTTACGGGCTCGTCTGGAACGGAGACCATTGCGGTGGAGTACGTTACTTATGGTATTGACTGAAACCAATGTCCCCACTGCCATGAGATCTTCCCGGAGCTACTTCCTTGTTGTCCTTGGGTTAGCCTTGATTCTTCGGACAAGCCTGGCCTCGGCACGGGAGAAAACATTCAAAGGCTGTCCAGGCCGTGGAAGGCTAACAGTAGTTCCATAAGCCTTCCACTTCCGGATGATGCTCCCAACAGTGGAGACAAGTAGGCCCAACTCCTTGGAAAGGGTTTTGTACCCCTTGCCAGCCTTGTGACCCTCCACGATCTTGTCTCTGATGGCCTTGGAATGCTCCTTTGTCTTTCCCATGTTGACCATGTATGAGTGCTGTTCACAAGTTTGGGGAGGGTCTTAAATAGTCAGAAAAGGCTGGAAAAAGAGATAATTAATCCAAACATGTGAAGCTCATTGTTCTTTGTGCCTGAACTACTTCGTAATACTTTAGGGGAACCAAACAGAATTCTGGTGGCTTGAGGGGTTGAATAATAAATGACCCTCTGAATAAACTTTTCACAATTTAAAAAAAAATTAAACAAAGAAATAACATTCTTTTTTGCTGCAGTGCATTTCACACTTCCAGGCTGATCTACAGTCCAAATGTCACACTGCCAAGTTAATTCCGAATGTGTAAACCTGCTAAATCTGCAGGGGGTTGAATACTACTTGTAGGCACTGTACACCGTATCATCCAGCATTGGTTACTTTGATATGTCTGGCACGTTAATAGACTGTCAAGGCAATGATTGACTAGTGTAAAAGGATTTGTAAATCTATCCTATTGCTTTGATATTATTATTTTATAATGCTATATAGAAGAAGGTATGTATATATCAATAAAGAAAAACATACTACATGGTCAGAAGTATATGAACACCCTTCTACTTCTTCTACTTAGTATGTCTCAGCAAGTACATAGAAATGAATATACAGCCGTGCAATTTCTCTAGACATATATAAGCTGTAGTATGCAGAGCTTATGACTTTTCACCAGGGCTCATGGGCTTTTAGCCTGCCTCTGGGTGAAAGTTCAGCTTGGGTCTTCTTCTTCTTGGCCCTGTCTGTAAAATTAGGGCTAAACAGCAACTTTGGCCATGACTTTCGTTGCATGAGCCAAGATTGCCATGTCACCCTGTAACACTAATTTAATTTCACTTATTTAAGTAAATGGAATCACGTTGCAACCTAGAAAATGTTTGCAACTTTGACTTCTAGTTGCAAAAACCATATGCTGTTCAATCTTTTAGAAGTCGCAGTTGTAGAAACCGCAGAGTTGCAGTGTAACTTCATTCGGTTACATTAGTGAAGTAGTCACAGGGTGACACTATGGGAGTTGCAGCCAAAGACTATGTGTAGCCCCCGCCTAAGTTTTAGTTGCATCGCTGGGTCTCTTGAGTGACCCATTTATGCAGCGCTGTTACTTTGTGTCCTTTCAGTACTACCTGTCCAGTACTCTCAGCACACACTGGCTGGGGTGATGTCCAGCACCCGAGAGCCATCCACATGTACTCTCTGCCACTTACATGATGTAAAATTGGTTTATATAATGTAAAGAGAACACTCTGTCCAAATGTGTAGAGCAAAGTTTGATATAGCAAGTATTATTATAATAGTATAAGAGTATTATTATATACAGTCCTATGAAAAAGTTTGGGCACCCCTATTAATCTTAATCATTTTTAGTTCTAAATATTTTGGTGTTTATAACAGCCATTTCAGTTTGATATATCTAATAACTGATGGACACAGTAATATTTCAGGATTGAAATGAGGTTTATTGTATTAACAGAAAATGTGCAATATGCATTAAACCAAAATTTGACCGGTGCAAAAGTATGGGCACCTCAACAGAAAAGTGACATTAATATTTAGTAGATCCTCCTTTTGCAAAGATAACAGCCTCTAGTCGATTCCTGTAGCTTTTAATCAGTTCCTGGATCCTGGATAAAGGTATTTTGGACAAACAATTCAAGTTCAGTTAAGTTAGATGGTCGCCGAGCATGGACAGCCCGTTTCAAATCATCCCACAGATGTTCAATGATATTCAGGTCTGGGGACTGGGATGGCCATTCCAGAACATTGTAATTGTTCCTCTGCATGAATGCCTGAGGATTTGGAGCGGTGTTTTGGATCATTGTCTTGCTGAAATATCCATCCCCGGCGTAACTTCAACTTCGTCACTGATTCTTGAACATTATTCTCAAGAATCTGCTGATACTGAGTGGAATCCATGCGACTCTCAACTTTAACAAGATTCCCGATGCCGGCATTGGCCACACAGCCCCAAAGCATGATGGAACCTCCACCAAATTTTACAGTGGGTAGCATGTGTTTTTCTTGGAATGCTGTTTCTTTTTGGACACCATGCATAACGCCTTTTTTTTATAACCGAACAACTCAATTTTTGTTTCCAAAATGAAGCTGCCTTGTCCAAATGTGCTTTTTCATACCTCAGGCAACTCTATTTGTGGCGTACGTGCAGAAACGGCTTCTTTCTCATCACTCTCCCATACAGCTTCTATTTGTGCAAAGTGCGCTGTATAGTTGACCGATGCACAGTGACACCATCTGCAGCAAGATGATGCTGCAGCTCTTTGGAGGTAGTCTGTGGATTGTCCTTGACTGTTCTCACCATTCTTCTTCTCTGCCTTTCTGATATTTTTCTTGGCCTGCCACTTCTGGGCTTAACAAGAACTGTCCCTGTGGTCTTCCATTTCCTTACTATGTTCCTCACAGTGGAAACTGACAGGTTAAATCTCTGAGACAACTTTTTGTATCCTTCCCCTGAACAACTATGTTGAACAATCTTTGTTTTCAGATCATTTGAGAGTTGTTTTGAGTAGCCCATGATGCCACTCTTCAGAGGAGATTCAAATAGGAGATCAACTTGCAATTTGCCACCTTAAATACCTTTTCTTATGATTGGATACATCTGGCTATGAAGTTCAAAGCTTACTGAGGTTACAAAACCAATTTTGTGCTTCAGTAAGTCAGTAAAAAGTAGTTAGGGGAATTCAAATCAATAAAATGATAAGGGTGCCCATACTTTTGCACCAGTCAAATTTTGGTTTAATGCATATTGCACATTTTCTGTTAGTACAATAAACCTCATTTCAATCCTGAAATATTACTGTGTCCATCAGTTATTAGATATATCAAACTGAAATGGCTGTTGCAAACACCAAAATATTTAGAACAAAAAATGATTAAGATTAATAGGGGTGCCCAAACTTTTTCATAGGACTGTATATATAGCCTCTGATTGTTTACCATTGAGCAACAATGGAGGAGCTTTTGAGAGAGCAGGAATACAATAATGGCAGAACAGAGAATTCATGATAAGAAGCATATACGATTGAAAGCAAAGAGGCAGAGCAGTCAATGCTTAGAGAGAACCTTACACTAGGTTTGGGACCCCTAAAACCATCACCATGTCCATACCCTGCCGGGGTTTATGGCCCAAACCTGGTCCCCAATTGAGCATCTATTTAGTAGTTTAACAAGTTTTTATATGCAGAGCAGCTCCCGGCATAGACACACCGCACTGGTGAGGACAAGGACACTATATCTCGCTTCACTGCGATAGACATCTTAACTACTATATATTAAGTAGTGGCATGAACGCTCCTCTAAGGAACTATATCTGGCGACAGATTCCCTTTAAGAAAGTTTACATGACGTATGTATCACTACTGTATGTTATCTAGAAAAATCAACTGTATATACTGTGTGCATCTACTGGAATCTAAAGCTCCGATTTTGTCTTACAGCTCCCAGCAAGTGTTACCTTGCAGACAGTGGTAAGTGTTTTCCCTCAAATGAAAATCCTTATATTTATGTGGAAAAAAAACTACATGTCAAGAACTAAAGGGGTTTTCTCATTTCAGACGTTTATGGCATAATGTCTTATAGATAAAGGTCCCACATAGAACCATAACATAAAGTTCCTTGATCCCTATGCAAAACCTATACCAGGTCTCTACAAATATATTTTATCGATTATAGTACTGTTCTCTTCATATGAGAAGAGACACCCTGATGTAACCGCATTCTCTGCACCCTAGTTCCACTTTATGGACCTGCATCCACAACCTCAGTCAATAGAGAAGTGGATGCACATGTACAGCTCTCTCCAGTCACGTCTATGAAATATATAAAAATACATGTTACTTGGCTGTTTGTAGAACTCCAATATATAGAGAGTTACTCATGCACAGCCACTTGTACATTCATAGAAAATACGGGAAGGGAGTCCTCTTAGACCTGCACCCACAAAATATTTATGGCATATCCTATAGATATACTGGTGTATAAATCTTAAATACCAACCCACAACTATCATTTGTAACAATTCTTAATAAAAACCAGTTTCTCAGTAATCATTTAGTCTTGGCATTATTATTATTATTATTTATTATTATTATTATTATTATTATTATTATTATTATTATTATTATTATTATCTTTTGATGCTTTTAGACATTTCTTATACCTTGAAGGGGGTTTCTAGGCTTATTAATTGGTAACCTATTCTCAGGATAGGTCATCAATAAAATATTGGTGGAAGTCTGACATCCGCGACCCCTAATGAATTAGCTGTTTGAAGTGGCAGCAGTGTTCCACATTCAATGGTCACATGCATGTCCTGTTTGTATCTCAGTCCCATTTAAGTGAATGGGGCAGAACTACAATATCAAGCACAACTGCTGTACAATCTCCTGCGTTGTGCTTGGTTTTCTCTGAAAAGGCTGCAAGGCCAGTCCAAATCCTGTAGCTCCTTCAGATGGCTGATCCTAGGAAGTCCTGAGTGTTGATGACCTATCATGAAGATAGGTTATCAGCTAATAAGCCTGTGAAACCCCTTTAAGGCTAAGGTCCCATGTTGCAGAAACGCAGCTTTTTTTGTTTTGGTTTTTTGAGCCAAAGCCAGGAGTGGATTGAGCAGAAGGTAGAAGTATAAGAACTATATATATATCTCCCATTCCTCTTGTAGCCATTCTTGGCTTTGGCTCAAAAAACCGCAACAAAATCTGCAACATAAAAAGCTGCATTTCCGCAATGTGGAGCCTTAGCCTAAAGCCTGAAGTCCACACCCACTGCTACTACAGACTGTAAGTAAGTAAGTATAAGCTGATATAAACATTCTGTTCTTTTCAGATCCTTTGATCTCAAAATCTGCCTCGCTGCCTGCATACCGAAGGAATGGACTTCACAGGGTAAAGTATCTATTGGGAGAATGAACTCACTGAAGCTCGCAGCTGAGCCTAAACACATTCATTGGAATTGATCAATACTGTCTTAAGATGCATTCAATTACAAGACAGCGAATGGGAGATGGATGGGAGGGGGCCCATGCTTTTCTGCTGTACCAGAGGCCATGAGCATTTAGCTGCTCCTCTGCACATGTAGCGTGATAATTTTAGCGCACCTTGCTTGCCATAAAGATAAACATTTGTACCGTTATTGTGAGCCACAAAATAGTATATATCCTGAATAATTTTTATGCCGTATACATATCTACACCACATTTTATTGCAGTTTTTTGTTAACCAGGCATGTGTTTCTTACAGCCACCCAGCACTGACCTTTTCCATTACGATAGTGCCAACGCTGTCAACTGGGGCATGAGAGGTAATGATCGTTTTATTATATATACTGCATGCTTGAGAGCCTCTGTCATCTGCAAGAAGCAGAATATACATGGATGAGGTGATAGGAAGGGGTTGTGTTAGGACATCTAGAGCCGGTCCAGGCATATAATATTGAAATGTAAGGTAGATAAAGGTTACCAAGGTAAAAGCTATATGTGCTATAATGCAGACATTACTGTAAACATGATTGAAGGTCAGATTACTATTCTCTTCATTACAATGAACGGACACATCTCTGAGCATGACTTAGAACCAGTAAAGTAACTGAGTATATGTATACAGTATTATTAAAGAAGTACTCCGCCCACCACATTTTATAATATGTTACGTACTACTTCCCTGTCTAATGTACATCATTGTGCCTGCTCGTACGGCAGCCATTTACCTATCTCACTCTTCTTTATTGCAGAGTACAAGGTGAGAAGACCTACAATTTCATGAATTTCATGGTGGATAGAGTTGTTACTATGGCAATAAGCCATTCGACATCACCAGATGAATCTGCCGTCCTGTTTCTTCATGTCCACTCATGGACCTTCATCTCCTAAATAGAAATCAATATCGTTTTAGTCGCCTAACTCAGTTTGCTTTGTGGTTGACCTGTACATTGAATCTGGACCGGGAGATTAACCCTATGTCTTACATCTAGTAAAGCGGCTTCAGTTTCTGCGTCTATCAATCAATATATCTATATTTGTTATTATGTGAATATTATTGGAAATGGCTCAACCAATCATAGTCATTGAGGAATATAATGACTGTCCTCTTTAAAGGGAGTCAGTGACCAGAGCTCTGCATATCAGTCCAGACTCATGGATAGGTTAGGGTCACCTGTATCAGATCACCATTTTGTCAATATACACATGTACACTTTGAAGTAACAAGGGTCTTGTCATTAAACCAGAGCGGTAATGTTTCCACCATTCTGTGCCACTCCGCTTCCATCCCTCCCTCCTTTGCTCTTTTCCCTCCTTCCTCGCTTGATGGGACCAGACAGGGTATACCTAATGTCCCCTGACCCTGAGTTCTGCACTCACCACTGCTCATATTCTTGGAGTATACCCGGTACTGCTGTGATGCCAGCCTAGTTCGAGTCACATGTACTGTGCATGCTCCAAAAATATGAGCAGCATCAAATATGGCAGAATTCAGGGTCAGGCAAGATTAAGCATACACTGCCTGGCCCTATTAGTAAGAAGAAGGAGGAAGGAGTGAGGCACGGGATGGTGTGGTAGAAGATGTACCTCCTTAGAGCAACAGCAACGCCCTTGTTGTTCCAAATGCTCTTATATAACCAAAGATGTTATTTCAAAGAGCTTCTCTATAGAAGCAGTCATTGACTATCAAACTATACCCTGAAGACCATACAGCTTCTCCCCTCACCATCATTACTCTCAAGGTGGTGCTACACATTATACAGAAGTAGGTTGATGGTTGAACAACAGTGGAACGACCGATCATCTGGTCAATGATCCTTAGACCGACACAGTCATACACATTTTGGTTTATTTGCCATTACAGTAGTTGACCATACATGTTGAGTGACACCGGGGAAAAGACTAACCAATTGCACCATACACAATGAAATACTGCCGACCATCGAGCTAAAAATTTAACATGGCCGACTTATTGCCATGTCTGTCATTGGTCGAATAAAATAGTTATTCACTTCCAAATTTCATCTGATGAATGATCATTTAGACTGAAATCGTCCTATTGATGAACTTCAGACTAATATGTATGGCCTTCAACTGGAAGACTTTCTAGATACTAGGAGCTATGCTGTAGTACTTTAGATGCATCCTTAAATATGGAGAACATACTATGTACTATTTTGTTTTTGAGGTCATTCTATGTAGGATCACTTGCCTGGTGCCATTATGTTTAGGGAATAACAACTTAAAAGGCATATAATGCTATTCTGCACCCAACTTCATCGGTCCAATCCATATGGTCCCCTGGAAATATAAAGTGGGGGAAATGGAAGATGATGGGTAGGCAGCGCTGCTTAATGGAGGACTTGTCAATTGTAGCGTTATTATAAATTCAATAAAGTTATATATTTGATGCAATATCCCACTTCAGCGATGCACCAGCCATTTATGGCATCCTGCTACCCTTCATCACATTTGTTGCCTCCCAGTTGCTTACATGTCAGATGCTCAGGATTGTGTTTGTTTTATACTGGCGATTTTTTTTTTTTCACCGTGCTATTCCTATTCAGCATATAAAATGCAATTCCAGAGTACTTGTGTTCTATAGTTATGTTATTGAGTATGAAGAATGGCTATTTCTATTATAACAAACTGATCTCTTGTCTGTACAGATCTATCCATATGAATTACTCATGGTGACCACTAGAGGGAGGAGTAGACTACCCAAAGATGCAGACAGAACTCGACTGGAGGTAAGTTTCTGAAGATCGTAACGCAATACCTTGATATTCCTTCTCACAGAGAAAGATACAACAGTTTTATAACAATTTGTATTTCCCCAAGAGATTACCTAGAGGATGGCTATTTCATTGTATTATATCATATTATGTAGATGGTACTTCCATCCTGGAATACTCCTACAATAAAATACCAGTATACTGTATTGCTGCACAGTATTCTGCAAATTGTTACCTCACACACAAAAGTACTACATGTCATATTGTCATGCTGTGATGTACGGTACCTTTACATACCCTACTGTTACCTATCAACACTATTGTACCATTGCATTGTACCACTTGAGCCATATTAATTAAACCCCACATACCACATAATAACCTACATAACAAGTGCATATTTTACTATCATGTTTCCATATTAATATCTCCATATCATGTTTCCATATTAATATCTCCATATCATGTTTCCAGATAGTGTCTCCATAACATAGTGCCATATCAGAAATTGCTCTAATATTATTGGTTTTATATCATATTGCCATATTACAGCCTCTTATGTACAATGGTTTTATATCATACTGCCGTATTGTTTCCATATAGTTTAAAAGAGTCTATTTCATGGTCTTGCATATGACAGAACTTAACAGGGATTCCATTCTTTTAATATTGATATCCATCTTTAGGATCAGTTAGAATCTGACACATGGCACCCCCACCGATCAGCACAAGCATCAAAGCTATACAGTAGACAGATTACAAGGTGACAGCTCTGTCCACTATGTAGTTGTTATTCATGATTACTGTAACCCAGCTGCTAGTTAAGTGAATGGAGCTGCAGTAACCCAACATTGCCACAACTAAGTGGGCAGAGCCAGACCTCCACCATTTTGACATCTGACCCTCTATAGATCGGTTGTGAATATAAAAAAAAACAAAAAAAAAAAAAAACATTCTTAAGCACCTGAATATTTAAGGGTGTACTCCAGTCATCTAGTTGTCAGGGTGAAAAGAAGCTACAAGTGCTTACCTGCTTTGGACAACTATTCATGAACAAAACAGTGATAACTGTTTGGCACTCCATTTACCATGTGGTGGTGCTGCAATAGTGTTTTGCCAGGATTTAGGTACTGAAAAACAGACCAATCCTTGTAGTAGGTCATCAGTGTTAGGCTACATGCACATGAGTTTGTGCATGTGTCCAGTCTGTGGTAAATTTGCATAGAGCCGCCCATGCCTCCGGGGACCCATTCGCTTATAGATAGATAGATAGATAGATAGATAGATAGATAGATAGATAGATAGATAGATAGATAGATAGATAGATAGATAGATAGATAGATAGAGATATAGATATATAGACTCTAATGGGGTCCATCCGGTTTCCATCCGGTTTCCACCTGAAAAAAATGCATTTTTCAAGCAGAATGAGGGATGGAATCCGCGAACTGTCTTCGCGAGCAGGTGTGAACCCAGCCTTATACAGAAATTTCAATGTATAGGGTGAAGCTATAGGAAAGCCCAGAGCTTCATAGAAGGGTACAATCCTAAACATATTTCAGCAAAGTTTCTATGTATGATAACTCAGTCTAGTTGTGTATAGAATCTAAACATTACTTTCTTCAAATCCCTATTTTCTTCAATGAACATGTCTGTAATCCTTGTCTCTCCATAGCGCCACCTATCGCCAGAAGAGTTCTATCAAGTGTTTGGAATGACCATATCAGAGTTTGACCGCCTGGCACTGTGGAAAAGAAATGAGCTGAAGAAACAAGCCAGGCTTTTCTAACTCACTCCACCATGTGCCTCAATATGTACACCTCTATAAATATATTTATAAATATATATATATATATATAACTTCTGTATAACTACTACACATAATATATATATTGTATTATAGGAAGATCTCCACCAGAATTGGCTTTATACCTTTATCAGGAGGGATAGGGACTACAGCTTATTTCTATGCAATGTGTTGTAATCCCTTTCACTGCTGCCGAGGTTATTCTATGGAGAGAGATATTTTCAACTCTTGGTTATATTTTTTAATCACAGTTTTTTATGCGCCGCTGTTTTGGAGAGTTTAAAGACTTCAATGAACCTGCAACCTTAACATTGTTACAACGCATCTTCAAAACTCTTGAAATTCCCCGTGGTGAAAACTTGGCAGGTATGCCCAATGTACGATGGTCCTGTTAGCCAGAACCCAGCGGTGTCACTCCAGGTTGTTTCAGTACAAAGCCAAGTGCTGACTAATGGTGGAAATATGATGTTACTACTAGAAGGAACTTGCTCACAACATTCCTCTCAAGCTGGTTTAAGTAATTGATGTATGTTATATATATATATATATATATATATATATATATATATATATATATATATATATAGCCTTTTAGCTTATGGTGTAAACCAATTTGTACCATAAAATTCCTGCAGCAGGACCCAAAACGCACCATGTGACCAATGTTGGACTAGAGCTAAATGCAAATTTTTCCTGCTCACATTTGCAAAATTCCTAAAATTGCACTGACTCACATTGTTTCAGTAGTGGCTTTTCTGTCCCGGGGGCCTGTCAAGACTGCAGACTGGCTCTTTCCTTGGACTAGAGCCCACTTAGTCCTGTGAGATGGGAACATGTACACACACAACAGCAAACCTCAGGCAGCATTTAAAGGGAGTCTGTCACCATGGTAAAGCTTATTAAACTAGTAACATAGATAGGTTAGGCTCACCTGAATGTAATTGCTTTGTGTCTCCATTGTTGAGATATTAATTTATTTCACAATATGCAAATGATCAATCTGGAGCACCAAGGGCAGTCTTGTTGTTCCAAACTGCTATGTCCTACGTTATACAGCAGTGTATGCATGATAACACAGAGCCGGGCGAAATTGCAGCATAGCACCCTGTCACTCAAAGAGGGGGGGGTGGAAGGAGGATATAAGAGTAGGGTGAGCATAGCAATTTGGAGCAAAGGAGCTGCCCTCTGTGCTCCAGACTGCTCATTTGCATATTGCGAAATAAATTAATATCTCGGTAACGGAGGTACAAATTCTCAGGGGAGAAGGGAGTTCTATTCAGGTGAGCCTGTCCTATCTAACTGTGCTGCTGGTTTAATATGCTCCACCCTCATGACAGACCCCCTTTAAAAGGTGGGGCCCAGAAAGGGAGCATACTGGTGGGTCTTCCTCTGTGCCTAGATGCCATCTCGGCTACCTGATGCACATACAGGTATATAATAATAATAAGGGTATTATGTTAAATAATCTACATACACAGTTTATTATATGGATACAAGCAGATGGCTTCTTTTCGTCACCGCCTCCAGAAGCAGATTACATCCAGATTTTAGAGAAGATTTTAAAGCAAAAGACATTGTTAAATTCCTCTCCAAGTTATACTGTGTGAACATACCCTTAGATTTTTACATGCCCTTTCCTTTAGTTTTCAAAGGTGATAAGACACTGCAGTGGCCGGAGTTGTCTGGCCTCACCTTATTCCCCTTTCCCTATTTAGAAGACATGCAAGCTGAGTTCAGAGCATGTATATGGGGGATATAGCCAGGAGCAATAGCTATTGACCAAGATCTTCATGCCATACAGAAATACTATGAAAGTTCAAGTGATTTTACAAGGTATTTATTTGGTGACTTGGCCATACAAGCAGGACTGGCTGACCATCTGATATGGCCCTTAGGACTCTTCCCAGTAGCACATGGTGGGACAGATAAGGGCTGGGTACGTGGATTTCAATGGCCGGACCCTTTTGTTCTTGGATAGATAAGCAGCAGCATCGTCTCCCCAATCCCTGTTCCCAAGAACCACAACTATGCCAAGCCAAACTTCACACCATCATAACCAGTCCTGTGAGTAGTTTTCACTAATCCATGTCTATAAACAATAAATAGGTTCATTCACCTTATCCTGTCCCCATAAAGCAAACTCTAAGTTCACACGAAAATGTGCAACAGGTCTGTGGGAAAACAGCATGAGTGGCATATGGATGACATCCATGTTATATCCTGCAGTGAGCCCGGGCCACAAAATAGACATGAATAGGACTTGAGTTTTGCCCCAGATTCACGTCTCCATGCACCGACCTGTGATAACACAGACGCGTGTATAGTGCCTATAGTAAACAATGGGTCCGGGCACTAGTAAGTCAAAACACAGCTAGCCCACTAACCTATTTAACTTGTATGGCACCTATGACTCAGTTATCACACAGTTCACACTGGAAGCTTTGGGAGCTTCATGTGCTTATTTGAAGTTCCCCCAATTTACAAATCGATTGTATTGTAAAAGCAGAAGTTATCATCTGGAGCACTTGGACTGTTACGGATGTGAAACATTGTACTTCGGTGTGATAACTACTAGCATATGGCTGTCTGTAAGGCTTGCCATCCTAACTGTTGAGGCACTGGGTCATTTGTAAAGCATATGTTCATTTTACAACTCGCTGTGCTGTATACACAGGCCATAAGATGGCGCTCTTCTCTTACAACTGGGGGGAGGAAGTGCTTTGGCAAATGTTTAGTCCATTCCAGTACTTAGCCCTGCGTGGAGTACAACTATAGCTACGCCTCACTTACAGCACCCAATGTGTGTTACAGGAACCCATCTCTCTTTTCTATGTTCACGTGTGAGGAGTCACAATTCACTTCCCCCTAGAATAACCCCTGATTCATATAAGATTATCCTTTAATAGTCCCACCATGGGGAAATTCAGTGTAATAAATGTATATATTAAAGTGCAGCCTATTCATACGACATTCCTATGGGAATAGTGCAGGTGTCCAAGACAGACAACGGCAATAACCCGGCATCATATTATTGTGGTTGCGTCAGTAACAACCTGCAGTGACATCCTGACCGTACAGCATACACGCCTTAGTGAGCCCCGAAAACAGCACGACCCATGAGCCTCTTCTCATGTTTTCTTGAGAAACACCTAAGGCAAGGAAAACACTCGGACACTACTGCCAGTGCAGCAGAAGTTTTTCTCTCTGAATCATTTCTTATCTCTGTTTGCCTTGGATTTGGATTCCAGATTTGTTAACTATTAAAAAAAAAGTTGCCTCTATGAAGTCGCCTCTTTGTGTCTTTACATACGGTGCAGTGCTTTACATCCATGCACATGTGGTTTTTTTCAACATGTATGTGAACCCTCGAGACCCTTTTTTTTTTTTTTCTTTGCTCTGTTTTATCTGTGGTCCAAAAAAAACAACCTGCCAACATCAACAGTGCAAAATGAGTAAAGTCCCCCCTGTAGAGATTATGAAAGAAGCGCATTTCAAAGAAATATTGGATTTCATAGCAGAGCAGCTCTGATGTCATTTACTTTTGTCCTGCTGGGATGTTATGTTGGCTTTCTACAGAATGTCAGACATTATCATTACAGAGTATCACAGGGAGAAATGACAGAAGCATCTACATTATCATATGTGACATATGTCATCAGGACTGGAATATTAAAGTCTTGGAACTGATAAGAACGTCTCCTTCAGATGGTGAAGATTTTTATTTTTATGGGTTACACTAATATAGGCTAGGGCCTCACGGGCCATAAACGCAGTGATAAAGCGCTGCGGGAAGAACCGCATTGCGGTTCTTTCCACAGCGCTTTGAAGAGAAAGTTCACAGAGTTTTCCTCCGCTTACTTTCTCTTCCCATTATATCTACGGGAAAGCCGCCAGCATTTCTGTAGATATAATTGACATGCTGTGATTTGCAAAGCCGCAACGGCTTTGCAAATCACAGCTTGTCCACACTGCGTTTTTTTCCGCAAAGTGGGCATAGGATTCGCATGAATCCCATACCCTTTGCTAGCACTGTAAAACGTCACGATTTTTCCCGCAGTGTCTCCATACGTCCCGTGGGGCCCCGGCCTTAAAGAGGTTCTCTAGCATTTTCTTACAAGATAGAAAAATTATTAGTGGGAGTTCAAGAACTTGAACATATGACCTAGAGCCATATGGTCCATGCCATAGAGACAGTCGAGGGCCCCTGTGCAAGAACAGTTATGGGCCACTTGTTACGCAATATCTCAGCCTAGAGCACCCCTTTATGTCTTTATAGAAATCCACCAGTAATTGCCATCCATTGCTATCCTGTTTAATGGAATGAAACCTCTGCTCTGTGGAGTCCAAGTACTGTATTTATCAAAATATCTGGCCACTAAAGCTTTGTTCACATCTGTGGGGTCTGGGAGGACCACTAAAGCAGCAGCGTGCACACCGGTGAACCCGATTGACTAAGGGGTGTCCGCCATTTTCAAACTGAAAGCGTCGGAGAGAGAAATCTTCTGTGCAGGACTTTTTGGGGGTTTCTGCAATGGCGTTTCTAATGACTCTAGTGCAGATGTGAACTTAGCCTAAGGGGTTACAATGCACTGGTCTGAGGACACACTGGGATATGACGAACTACAAAATATCAAGTGGCAGATGCAGAGAATGGATGAACATGGCAGAAAAAGCGAAAAGACAATGATTGGGAAGACAGTACAGCAGTAACAGGCAGTCATTATAAATCATTTACATTACTTTTAGAAATGTTTTATAGATTGGGGAATTGCCTAAAAAGCAGAAATGCTGGTGTAAATTCAGCAGTGCTCTTGACAATACATTATTATGACTAGACTGGTTCATGGGCACACAATGGACTGCTGTCTAAGACAAGGTGGCAGAAGGTCACTCCGAATATAAAATTCTCAATGCAGCATGCTGTCGCTGCATGATCTGAGATCTTACAGAAGATTCTTCTAAGAAACTATTAGGAAATTGCTATATTTGAAGTTCTTCATAGTCTCAGAATTTTACTTGCTTGTGCTAAAAATTAAAGTAGTATTTTAATTAGAATGTTGGAATAAAAAGTCTAAAAGCTAAAGACAAAAGTGCACAATTGAATATCCAAGACCTGCACAATCTCAGTACCACGGTGCTCACGGTAGGTGGTCTTGATATTATTGCAGTATCTTTTTCTTCTTTCTAGACTCATATGCAGAGTACTCTGGTCAGTACAGAGGTCATATGCCGAGTACTCTGCATACACATATATCAATATGTTTGAGTATCAGGCCTGCACTATGGGGGCAATTTATCATACATTTTATGGTAGTCCCTGCATAAAATGTATAATAAAAGTTGCAAATTTTGGCACACAGAAAAAGTGGCGTGTCATAGTGGGGCTTAGCACGATAGGCTATTGCCTCCCACGACCTGGTAGATTTACGATAATTTATGCCAGAAACTAGAATAAATGTCCCTAGCATAGATTTCAGTGTCTGGTGCATGAGATGCCCCTAATTCATTAAACAACTTATGTCTCCTAATATATTTGAAGCATCTTCAAGAGGACCTTTCACCACCTCCACCAACTCCAGTTCTTAGCATCTGTTACACAGCACACTTGGAATCTCTTCTCTAGCTCCCACCACTCCCGAACAGTAAGTGCAGTTATTGTTGGTGCATGATAATCTCATTAGGCTTCTACTACCAGGGGGGCGGTGTCAGACATGGGCAGTAAAGGCAAATGATTCAGAGCTCCAATCAGAGGCAACCAGTGTCAGAGTTCAGAATCACTCCCTTTGCCTGCTCCTGCCTTCCTAAATAGCCATATTTTGGTGTGCTACACGAGTGTATTGGGCCTGCTGACTGCACATGTCCAGGTGGCCACTTTCCAGTGGTCTGCTATACAAGCATACTGCGCCTGTGCAGGCATACAGCAATAGTATGGTATAACTCATATTTTTAATGAAAATATTTTTTCTATTTTGGCTATGTACAATAGTAGGCTAGGGAGAGGGTCTTAAAATATACAAGAAGTATGGGAACTCTACATTCAATATGTTGTTTATAATAATTCAGCCATTCTCATTGTATACAGTCCATAAATAAAAGCATACAGCTACACAATGTCTATAGACAGACAGTAACAATGGACCGGGTTGTATTATAGAACTCAATGGCCCACATTTACTACTGAGCCACTGAGCCTTCAGCTGTAAAATATGAAACCTTACTCAACAAATTTGGGAGAGACAATAAAAATGGTTGTTATCTCCATAAGAGACCTAGTTTGGGATTGATGTATTAGAACAGGTGGAATTGGCGCAGATTTCATACATTTTGCACAGATCACTCAAACTGCATCCTTTACTTGAATCAGTCTTAGTAAATGTGGGCCAGATGACTTCTAAAGTGACACATATATGATGCCAATTTTCTAACTTAGTCAACTGTTACTGATATTGTGAATTACAAAGAGCAGCAACAGCAGTACATACATTCAGTACCAAGAGCTTCATGGACTGGATTTCCATTGCAAGTCTATGATCGCCATGTATGATGCAAATCTTTGGCTGGAGCAGTTGACTAAGAAGAACGCTTCGACTGGATTTTTATATAAAGTAGGAAAGATCTCATTGGACCCTTGTACTTCTAGAACTGCTGTATATTAATATTTGAGGTCTGCAGTAATAGGCAATAAAACCAGTTGAAAAGCTATGTTGTAAATGTTAATATTAGTCTACTCATAATTTTGCTTTGCTGGACAATACAGCAGGTTATTGTTCAATAGGAATTCCTAATCTTGCAATGCAAAATTATATGAAGTCATTATCTTACCATAGACATGAAGACCACAATACATCTGCAGAAACTGGCGGTATGTGGGCAGATCAACCACATTGGTCTGATGAATGACCAGCCATCTGCTCTGTTACATATATTATCCCTATTAATTCTGGCTATGTGTATGTCTTAGCAGATCACCTCATACACAGACAACTTTGTATACAGTGGCCAATCTACTGCTCATTTCCTGTTTTCTAACTTTGACCCACAGCACCTTACAGTATTATATGTTATATTATTGTGTATGGCCCACTGAGATAAACTGGAACTAAATATATTGTACACGTTCCCATCAAAAGTTAAATGCTTGTGGTTAATGCAATGGGGCAGGCATAACCCTATACTTTCATATGGCAGTATCTGCAAGTATGCATGAAAAAAATCAAAGAACTCTCCATGGTATTCTATATCCAATAACAGATTTCTTTTCCCAATAATACACCATTCAGTGTGAGTTTGTATTGTGCACTATATTATGGGTCAGAATGGACATGATCTTGTGCATGAAGTCCATTCATTAGAAACTAAACTGATAGACATAGCTGCGATCTGTGCTTCAGCTAGTCAGGGCCAGTAGTAAAAGGACTACACAGTACTGTAGGAATAAATGTGCATTCCTATGTCTGGGGGTGACCATTTGCATTATTAAACAGGGGCCATGCCAGCGCCGCACAGCAAGATCACATGACACATTCCCACTCCTACAATCTACATCTCTGCTATCTTCTCAACAGAATCCTGTGGATTTACATTAATCCCATACCACATCCTTCACCATTTACATATTAACCCATTCTTACAGAGTGTCCGATCAAGGATTCTACTGTAGTTTATTCTGCCAAACACTAGTTGTAAGCAACAGGGCCGGCTCCAGGTTTTTATGGGCCCTTGGGCGACAGAGCCTCAGTGGGCCCCCTTGTAAAGGAGGCGGGGGAGTCGAGACACTGTGCATCGCAGATGAAGCGAGTGACGTCATGCAGGAGTGTGGCGTCACCAACGCCATACCTCCCAATTTTTAAAGAGAAGAAAGAGGAGCAAAATGTGCGGCGCGGCAAATTTGGCTCCACCCACTTTTGTTGATTCCACCCATTCTCATTCATTTATCATGTGCTCCCACACAGTACAATCCTCCTACAGTCACCCGTAAATTATATGCCCCCCCTCCATCTCTCCCCCAGTTTCATATACACCCTTCCTTTGCCCCCCGTTTCATGTCCCCCCTCAATCTCTGTCCCCAGTTTCATCACGTTCTCCCCCTTCATCTGCCCACAGTTTCATGTCCCCGTCTCTGCCCCAGTGTCATGCTGTTCTCTCCCCACCCCCTTCATCTGCCCCAGTGTCATGCCGTTCCCCCCTTCCCTTCATTTACCCCCCCAGTTTCATTGGGCCCCCTCCATCTCTGTCCCCAGTTTCATGCCGTTCTCTCCCCACCACCTTCATGTTCTCCAGTGTCATCCCGTTCCCCCCCCTCCCCTTCATTTGCCCCCCAGTTTCATGGACCCCCTTCATTATGTTCCACCTTTATATTTAATACAAAACAAACACTTATACTCACCTTCCATCACTCACCTTCCATCGATCCCCCGATGCTCCTCTCTCCAGTCACATACGCGATTATAGCAGGAGCTGTGAGTTCAGCTCCTGCTTAGCTGCGGCCCGGCTTGCGTGTGTATGCGTGATGACGTCATCGCGCCTACACACGCAAGCCGGGCCGGAGCTTTAAAGTAGGAGCTGAACTCACAGCTCCTGCTTTAATCGCGTATGTATTCCAGCTCATCGGCATACGGACACCGATGAGCTGAAATCTTGACAGGCAAGTGCCGGGGGCCCCCAGAGGCTCTGTGGGCCCCGGCACTTGCCCGACTATGCCGTGCGCTGACGCCGGCCCTGGTAAGCAATGTTTGCCTCCACGTTGGGCACACTCTGTTATATACCTTTTAACTACCTGCAGGGCAGAAATATCAAAACTTTTTGGATTGAATTACTTTGGGCATTTTGAGTGGGTTTATCAAGTGCTGCCCTATCCATGGGAATCAATGGTAAACTTGTCTGTGCGCTTATACAACTGAGGACTGAATAAGACCAGAGGATGCACATTACATAAAAGCTGCATTTTTTTGTTGCAGATTTTGCTGCCGTTTATTGAGTCAAAGCCAAGAGTGACTTGAAATGAAATAGGAAATATAAAGGAAGGACTTGGGGCCCCTTCACACGGCATAAGCGCTCGGCTCATTCCGAGCCGTACACACAAGCTCTTCTAAAAAAAAACACTTCCCATTCACTTTACGCGCGCTCCCATTGAAGTGAATGGGAAGTGTTTAGAAGCGCTCGCGTGTACGGCTCGGAATGATTCAAGCGCTTACGTCATGTGAAGGGGCCCTTATACTTCTCCTCCTGCTATCCACTCCTGGCTGAGATGTTGAAAAATACACAAAATCTGCAACAAAAATGTAGCTTTTCTGCAACATGTGGCCTCAGCCTAAAAATTTAAAAAAAAAAAAACAAGGGTCATACTTGAACTTTCCTGACAGCCTACATCTAGATCACGAGGGTGCCCCTTTTTTTAATTTAAAAAAGAAATGCTACAAAATTGTCATGTGAATACACCCTAAGGGCTCATTCACACTACGTAAATGGCAGCTTATTCTGAACGTAAAACACGTTCAGAATCAGCGGCGTATAAAGCAGTTCCATTCATTTCTATGGGAGCCGGCATGCGAGCGCTCCCCATAGAAATGAATGGGCTGCTTTTTTCACTATGAGCAGTCCCATTGAAGTGAATGGAAAGTGCCCGCGTGTACGGCTCGGCATGGGGAGCGCTCGCATGCCGGCTCCCATAGAAATGAATGGAACTGCTTTATACGCCGCTGATTCTGAATGTGTTTTACGTTCAGAATAAGCTGCCATTTACGTAGTGTGAACTCACCCATATAATGTAGTAATGTGTTGTATAGATGGATTTAATCAGGGACGAAATTTATTAAGACTGCTGTTTCCTACGCAATTCTTAATAAAGGCTCGACTGGCGCAAGGCACACCTGAATTATACATTATATATATTGTACATGCACAGAGTCAATAAAAAAAAAAACAACTTTGACCCAGAGGATCTAACATACTTTTTTTTATAGAGTGAAACATACTGGCCTCTTGTGCAGAATGAAAAATGGTGGAAATGCCAATGCTGTATGTACTGTACAAGATGTATGTACATATAGACTGCAAACAGTTACCATAGTGAAAACCCCCATAATAAAGGGCAGTAGACTTTTTACTTACCATTAATATCTATATAAATATCCATGTTTCCTGATAACACAACAATACATTAATGACAGAGGCGTCAAGTTGAGGCTACTGGGTTCCAATGCAAAATATGTAATGGGGCCCTTATCTACCATGTGACATTAAAATAGTGGTATATTTAAAGTGGCAGAGTTACCTTTGGGGCCCCCTCAAGGTCAAAGGCCAAGAGGGCTGCCTGCTATCTCAGCACCCCTTACAGCTATGCCCCTGATTAACAGAAGGACTATGTGAGGTTAAAAGCATAATGTGCGAATCCAGATTGTGATCTATGGTAGTCATTTAATGACTGATGCAGAGACTGGCACAATATAGGGATTGGTGAAGTGACTGGTACAGTATAGTGATTGGTAGATGGCTTGGTATAGGGACCTGTACAGTATAGTTAATTAATAAATTGATTGATACAATATAGTGATTGGTAGAGTCATTTTTGTAATATCTGGTACAGTATAGTCATTGGTACAGTGACTGGTACAATATAGTGATTTGTATAGTGACTGGTATGGTATAGTGATTGGCAGAGTGATAGCCTAGTAATGTATAGTTATTTGTAGAGCAATTTGTGCAGTGACTGGTACAATATAGTGATTTGTATAGTGACTGGTAGTGTATAGTGATTGATATGGTAAATGCCTGGTAAAGTATAGTTGTTTATAGTGAAGGCGTAGTGACTGGTAAGGTATAGTGATTGGCATAGTGACTGGTACAGTATAGCAAATGATATAGTGACTGGTCGTGTGCAGTGATTTGTATGGTAACTTCCTGGTAAAGTATAGTTATCTATAGAGTGATCAGTATAGTGACTGGTACAGTATAGCGATTGGTATGGTGATTGAGTAGCTTTTGTTATATTACTGGAATATTTGGGTAGAATCTGCTTCAGTGCTACAATGTAACAAAGCGTAGCTGTGAAATCCATCAGTCCTTGTATCTTAGGTTAAGTCCATGTAGAGTAGTAAATGGTTCCTTTCTATCCATCTGCTGGGAGCTGCACACCTGTCTCTTACACACTCACTGTTACAAGGGGTATATTTTTGGAAAGCAATCCCCAAGCTCCCAATGGGATAGTATGTGAGAAACTATTGGAGTGGAACATTTTCCCTCTCCTAGAGAAGGGTGAGGCAGGGCACTCCTCAAATGCAGACCCTCCCTGGAAAAGCTTGTCAGCAATGTGTGGGTTATAGAGTATAGGGGGTGGGGAAGCAGTAAGACCCTCTGATCAAGGGGCAGAGGAGGAGACACAGGACAGGACGCAGGAAAAACGTTACATGTTCCTTCAAACTTCTAGCCTGCTTGTCAAGAGAGGAGAGGAGGGGGTGGAAGCGCAGTGGACTCAGGCACATCCAGGAGGACTTCTGGCAGATAGCACTGCTCAGATCAAACTCATAGGGAAACAATTAGGAAGGGTGAAATGTTCAGATGCTGGACCTGGAGGAGGATCTTTGGGTATTCACAATGATCAGATAAGGGGCTGATGCAGGAGATCTCTTTGACATTGCTCAAAGGCAGAACACATAGAGAAGGCATCAGCTTACAGCAGAGTAAGTGCAAGAGGGCATCTTACTGCAAGAGCAGAGGGGAGTAGTAAGAAAGTCCAGAGCACTGGTGCTGACCAGTGACCCAATTCACATCTGGGAATGCAGCACTGAGCAACGACATGGAACGTATTAAAGGTCAGTGAATTCATTTTCTTTCATGTATTGTTTTTATACGAGATGAGTAAGTCTTGACCCTGACATCTCAAATTTTTTTTCAAATTAGAAATCTTTTAGTTGATTTTACAATTTGTAGATCCACATGACTTACAGTAAATCTTAAATCTGGTTAATCATCTTGACCGTCTCAGGCTATGATGTATTGAATATCATGAATATAATGTGTTATTATAGAGTTAAGAATAGCAGTGTACCTGCAAACCTCTGTACACCCAGAACCAAGGACCAGGCAGAGACAGGTTTCCTGGTACTTCAGTGCAGCACCAACTACCTAACCCTAATACTTCCAAAATTCTAAAAATAATTGTATTTACGGAAGATATTCACTCAACACCCAATATACTATGGTGAACTGCAAAGACCTAACCTGCAAAATTCGAGAATCTGGCACCAAGATTGGTTCTGTCAATATTGGCATGCTCCTGATACTTTGCTAGTCTAAACCTGGGCTTGTCTTAGGTGCAGCCGCTCTGTGAGTCATAACCTACAACCTCTTTAATTATCCTTTTGCCAGACAATGGCTGTAACCCCGCCGTAATCCTTCAGTCTCATATTACACTATGTCAGCTGAGTCAGTTCAGGTGCCCCCCACACATACACAATGAAAGGGCTATGGTTATGGACAAACTATTACCATGTAAACATCTGTATGGGAGCAGAGGATGCCGGATGATGTGTGTTATGTTCAACTTTAAACATATCTCTATAGTGCTGACATGAACCAAACTAAAACTGTGCTTTTGGGTTTTTCCTACGATTCTTCTAACTTACGTAATACATGCAATAGGTAATAACCTAGGGGGCTTTATGCTATGTTCTTTGCAAAAAATTCCAGTATTTATTACTCTAGATCCTAACTCAGGAGAAGTAGATCCCATAATGCCTGATTTGAGAAAGGAACTTTCAACCCCTGATCACTGGTTCATGCAAAGGTATAAGCAGTGGCAGCATTTTGACATTTCTGGTGACATTTATTCTCCTGTCTACACTCTATAAGGATAACTTCTACCATTGTCATATATATAATGCACACAATAATAGCATGAATGCAATGTAAATGCATAGGTGTGTGCCTAACACTTGCTTACCTGCACTGTACATGACATGTGTTTAAAGGGGACCTGTCACAGGGTTGTAGTGTACTAGACCAGCAGTGTGACATTATATTGTAGGGCTTTTGTATCCTAAACCTGTCCCTTTCAGAGCAGTCCATATTTTACATTTTGTGGGAAAAAAGTTAAGTGCCAGTTGTAAATTACCAGGAGGGTCCTGAGATGAATCCACTGACATCCAGAGCATGCGCAGTGACGAGCACTGGCCTATACTTTATATGTGCACATTGATTCATGCTCATTTCCCGCTCTTACCCAAATATACGCTTATAAACAATGCTGAAGAACTTAAAGAAACATACAACTTGGTGGAAGAAGGGGCGGTCTACTTGGGGACTCGAAAAATGGAAAGCTAACCCGCTTAAATAGCAGTTACCTGCGGAAACCCATGGACCCCATAGACTATAATAGGGTCTGCAGGGTTTCCGCCCATCTTCCACTCAAAAAAAAAAAATGGAAAAACGCAGAAAGAAAAGTCCTGCTTGTGAACCCAGCTTTAAACTGCACAAGATTTTCTATAATGTCTAAGGTTGTTTGAAAATCTGGCATACTATTAGACCCTATAGACTAAATTCACGTAACTTATTGGTTGGCTGAGTTTCCGACATCATTTTGTTGCAATATTTGGTGTATTGTCTAGAATTTTGGTGTAATCTCTAGATTTTTGGCGCATTGACTGGTGCACAATTTAAATATTAGTTCTCTTTTCAACAAGCCCCACCCACCTGTCGGACAGGACACAGAAACTTTTACAAAGTATCTAAAGCAAATAGAAAATGAGGTATAAAGCATGAAGTTGGTTTAGTTTCTGACAACATTTTGATGGAACGATGGCTGAAATGTTGGGGTCTGAAGTTTTGGAGTAGCATATTAAGCCATACCCCTTTCCAACAAGCCCCATCAGCATGTCATACAAGGTGAACTAACTGTTAGAAAGTGCCTAAACACATAAAATTGGGCATAAAGCATGTACATTATTTTTTATAGGGGCTCTATCATTGGGAAAAGTCACTTTTAACTAATCACATCCTTGCATAGCCTTTAGAAAGGCTATTCCACACCTACTTTGTGTATGTAAATCGCCTTAGTAGTTTTTGAATGAGCCCGTTTTTATCCATATGCTAATTAGCCTCCACTGTGCACCTCAGAAGTCTCATTGTGCACCCTCTGCCATGTGTGTGTACAGCACAGGCTGCTGCTGCTGATGATGATGATGACTCATCTCCCTGCTGGCACATACACATAGGAGAGAATAGCAGAGATGAGTGCTACTAAGAACTTCCTGTGCTGGCAGGAAGCTAATTAGCATATGAATAAAAATGGTCTTATTCAAAAACTACTGAGGCGAATGGCATACAAAAAGTATGTGTCGAATAGCCTTTCTAAAGGCTATACAAGTATGTGCTTAGTTAAAAATGACTTTTCCCAATGATAGAGCCCCTTTAAGTTGAACATTAAACCAGAATTCTGTTGCATTATTAGTTTATCTGCCCCACTGTATACTAAAACTCATGGTATAAAGTGTACCTTACATTTAAGATAAAAGGTTGTGTGTCTTCTACATGGACTGTATACACATGTCATCCAACCTAATGATGTTATTACCATATAGCTAGTGGCTAAGCTGACTCAGAAGAGTGCAGGAGAGGTAAGCCGGGCTCCTGTGGTGTCACTGCCATTGTGTCACAGACAGGGAAATAATCAGCATGTCATTGTGTGTGTCACATCCTTTGAAGCTGTAACAGTGGGGGCATTTACTGGCATAATTGATGGCACATGCCGCCATTGATGTCAGGGGTCTGAACAGGCCCTCTGATCTTAGACTGACACTATTCCAAGTACTTTGCAGCAGTAATAGCATTACAAGTTGTGCTACTAAAACTACAGTCATAGCCTGGCTTCACCTTACAGCAATGATAATGACATGACTGTGGAGCGGTGATATATAGTCTTATAGAAATTCTTACACTACAACTTATTATTATATTCAGTTTTGTCAATACCATACCTTTCATGTGGTTGGAAATAGTGACAATTTACTGCTAAGTGTGTATTCTGATGAACATGCCATGCACTCCGCATACACCTGAAGGCAACCCATTTTCATGGATCCCTCCAGAGCTAGAGTCTATTGAAAGATCTGTGAGTGTTGTATTGTTTAACTGATTGGTTACACGGACCGCTAAGAAAACGGTCTGTGAATAGATCGATCAATGTCTAAGCGGTCGAGTGCAGGCTATTAATACAATCACTAGCACACAGCCAGAGAACAGTGCTGTGTGGATATGTACTAAGGAAAAGTGTGACTGCAACTATGTATCATCTGTAGAGATGAGCGAACAGTGTTCTATCGAACACATGTTTGATCGGATATCAGGGTGTTCGCCATGTTCGAATCGAATCGAACACCGCGTGGTAAAGTGCGCCAAAATTCGATTCCCCTCCCACCTTCCCTGGCGCCTTTTTTGCACCAATAACAGCGCAGGGGAGGTGGGACAGGAACTACGACACCGGGGGCATTGAAAAAAATTGGAAAAAGTCATTGGCTGCCGAAATCAGGTGACCTCCATTTTAGACGAATAGTGGATTTCAAATCCGGGTCATATGAGAATGTGAACTTTGTGACTATGAGACAGGGATAGCTGTACAGGCAGGGATAGCTAGGGATAACCTTTATTTAGGGGGGAATGTTATTAAAAATAACTTTTTGGGGCTCTATCGGGTGTGTAATTGTGATTTTTGTGAGATAAACTTTTTCCCATAGGGATGCATTGGCCAGCGCTGATTGGCCGAATTCCGTACTCTGGCCAATCAGTGCTGGCCAATGCATTCTGTTGGCGTGATGAAGCAGTGCTGAATGTGTGTGTTTAGCTCAACTACACCTTGTGCACCCTCGGCTCTGCTACATCAGAGCCGAGGGTGCGCTTGAACCCTTGTGCACACTCTGCTTCATCAAGCTAATAGAATGCATTGGCCAGCGCTGATTGGCCAGAGTACGGAATTCAGCGCTGGCCAATGCATTCTATTAGCCTGATGAAGTAGAGCTGAATGTGTGTGCTAAGCACACACATTCAGCACTGCTTCATCACGCCAATACAATGCATTAGCCAGTGCTGATTGGCCAGAGTACGGAATTCGGCCAATCAGCGCTGGCTCTGCTGGAGGAGGCGGAGTCTAAGATCGCTCCACACCAGTCTCCATTCAGGTCCGACCTTAGACTCCGCCTCCTCCAGCAGAGCCAGCACTGATTGGTCGAGTTCCGTACTCTGGCCAATCAGCACTGGCCAATGCATTTCTATGGGGAAAAGTTAGCTTGCGAAAATCGCAAACTGACAGGGATTTCCATGAAATAAAGTGACTTTTATGCCCCCAGACATGCTTCCCCTGCTGTCCCAGTGTCATTCCAGGGTGTTGGTATCATTTCCTGGGGTGTCATAGTGGACTTGGTGACCCTCCAGACACGAATTTGGGTTTCCCCCTTAACGAGTTTATGTTCCCCATAGACTATAATGGGGTTCGAAACCCATTCGAACACTCGAACAGTGAGCGGCTGTTCGAATCGAATTTCGAACCTCGAACATTTTAGTGTTCGCTCATCTCTAATCATCTGGTCAATTGAAGCAAAAAAAACTGCGAAAAATACAAGTAATGTCAACTGTTGTCATGACCCTTACCAACTGTCTTCCACCCGTACACATTGCAGTGGCAACATGGTGACCCCAGTGCATAAAAACATGTTATATCAAGATTAGCCAGATACCAGCTATATATGTTTTGGCAGTGCAGATCAGGTCATGGCAGTGCATAGCATGCTAATACTTGCTGTATGCATCATCATCAATGAACCACAGAGCTTGTTGTGAGAAGATTAACCTGACAAGTCTGTTTTCAGTCAACTTAAGCTTGCCATGAATCAGAAGATCTCCTCTGCAATGTATCACCTTCACTTATTCTGTATACCTTTACTGGTCATCTCCATTTCTAGCCAGAACCACTACAAAGAGAATCTCTCACTTGAGGAGACTGTATTACACTCACCATCACAGATGGAAGCATTTGGCCAATACCTCCACTGGTTTACAACCTGTTCACACATGAAGGGCCGTACAATTTAGGCAATCCTTTATTGAAGCTGGCTACGAGCTGATCAATACAGGTCCAGCCACTAAAACACCAAGCTGTTATCACCATGGGGTGGTGGCTCTCAGTGGCTCCAGGGGAAATGTGGTGCTGCAACGTGGCTATTCAAATGAATGGGTAACCAATATAATACAAGGTTGTAGTGAGTCCTCCAGAACAGAAGCTGTGGCTAATAGAGGAGGTTCCCTGAATAGAAGTGGCGATAGAGCGCCCTGTCCTCATCCTCCTTCAGTCACCTGGCCAGTGTACCATGCAAATTTTGTTGAACTGCTCTCTTGTCGCAGAGTCTTATATTCCTCTGTTGTGGGCTTCTCCGGGCTCCAGTGTTTGGCCATCTTTAAGTCTACTTTTCTGGTCTGCGGGAGAACCTTCGTCTCTGACGAACTGTGCGACAACAAACTAATAAGCGTCAAAACCCTGGTCTTCAACCTCCCTCTGACAGAGGCTCCATCATGATGTACACATACACTAATGGATAGTTTATTAGTGAACACATTATTCCTAATGGAACAATCCCCTTAGATCACCAGTCTAAAGTAGATTGGGTTTAGTTGAAACATGAAATTAAATTCTAGTGCTGTTCTCAAAATATACACTTTTTTTTAAAATGATAAATCCATGAATCTAAAACACCCTCTAAGAAAAACGTAAGGGCCCCAACCTAGACCCCACCACTGTCATGTTAGGTCTGCTCATGTTCACTTATAAAACTGACAGTTCCATGTGTTTCTGAGCTCTAACACAAACACTTGTCTCCTCCACTGCCCAGTTGTGACATGTCAGAACAGAACAGGTTATTAATACTATCACCAGCTGTGGGTGGCCTTTATCCGCAGTTATGTGGTGGTTAGCTACGAGGACAGCGGCGTCTTGCTCGATTTCAGGCATTGGCATCTGGTACTGGTATTCCCCTAAAATAAACTGTAAAGATCTTAATTCTCTTTTCCTGCGGTGATGGATTTAATGACATTAACCCTAAGTCCCAGGCATGGTATAGATACTTCTGGACAGGAATGGCTGCTTAGTATACAGGGGATGTAACGTTTCCAGAGATCAGTGCTATATTGGTAAATCCAAATGGGAAATCTTAGAATTCACAGCTGAGAATAGACATAGTGTTTCTTTAAATGTCCTTCCATTGAGTTATCTGATGCCGTTGATGTGATGCTGATCTCAGTTTTTAGTGATACAAAGGATCATTGTTGGAAACCACACAGTTAACAGCGCTCTGCACATGACAAATATGGAGCTTTGTTTCAGCTTGTTGGGTTCTAACAGCAACTAACCACTGAGACAGCTGAAAATATCTTAGACTGGTAGCAGCAACAAATGGAAAGGCTTGAGACGTTTTAGTGACTGTTATCGCTGGTTATGGTAAATATAGTGATACCAATTACATAAAAACCAAGGTTATCCTATCTTCAAAGAATAAGCACATTTGTAAAGTATTGTGCCGCAGTAATTTTTGGTTCTTTTTGTAATTTAAATCAATAATCTGCAAGAAAAACATTATGGAGGATCTTTCACCATTTCTACCGTCTCCAACTCTTTGCATCTAATAGGATCCAGCCCACGGACTCCAGGCTATTGGAATTCTTTATCTAGCCCTCATCATTCCTGCGCTATCATTCCTGTTAATTTCAGTGCTCAATATACTGACTAGGCTGTCTACTGTCAGGTGGGTGGTCCCAGATTATCTGCTACAGCCCAGGAATCCTCACATAGTTACATAGTAGATGAGGTTGGATGAACACACAGGTACAACCTATAACCCTACAGTGTTGACCTAGAGTAAGGCAAAATAAAAAACACGACTCTGATGCCAATTGCCCCATGTCGGGTGAAAAGAATTCCTTCTCGACTCCAAATCTGGCCATCAGTATAAAACCCTGGATCAACTTGTCATTACAAAAATCAAGTTAGGCCATAAATACCTGATCAGTGAGGAACCAACAACCAGTCCCTCACCGATCTGCTGTATGGAGCCACTTCTGGTGCCATTCTATATACTATACTGGATCGGAAGCAGAAAGCTTTATTCCCCTGTACATAATCACTGAAGATCATCTTCCATTGAAGTCAGTGGGAGGTGAGCTGCAGTGACAACTCCCAAACATTAAACGGGGGACAGAGCTTTCTGCCTCCAGCCCTGTATGGTGTTTAAGATAGGCTCTCACAACAGCTCTGTACAGCTGATTGGTCTGTGGGCCGGCTGTTGGCCCAACACCTATCAGGTATTTATGGACTATCCTGAGGATAAGCCGCAAAAAACTTTCTAGGGAGTGTATAATTTCCAAGATCGTTTTTTAACTAAGCATAGCTTTTAGAAAGGTTATTCTAGACATACCTGTCATTCCTTGATCCTTGCAGCTGTTTTTGAGTTAAACCAGTCTTCTTCATATGCAAATTAATCTTCAGGCAGCACTGGGGGCGTTATCCCTGTGCCCCGAGCACCCCTGCGTCACCAGACGCCTCCATTTCTCACTGCCCCCTTCTTGAAAGACCATCCCTCCTTCTACACCTCTTCACTGCTTCCAAAGCAGCTAATCACATATAGCACATGTGCAAGATTTTAATCGCCTCCCTTAAGCCTCCCTGAAGGAGAGATGGTCTTTCAAGAAGGGGGTGGTGAGAAATGGAGGTGGCAGGGGTGCTCAGGGCACAGGGATAATGCCCCCAGTGCTCCCTGAAGATTAATTTGCATATGAAGAAGACCAGTTTAACTCAAAAATGACTGCAAGGATCAAGGAATGACAGGTATGCCTAGAATAGCCTTTCTAAAGGCTATGTAAAGATATGCTTAGTTAAAAAAAAACAATCTAGGCAATGATAGACTCCCTTTAAACCAGGACAATCCCTTATTGGGTGATGAAACTAAAAGTATTCATTGTTCAGGAATGGTGGAGTTAGACAAAAAATTCCAACTGTGCCGGAATCAGTGGAGCAGCAGCTATTGAAAGGTGCAAACGGAGTGGGTGGTGAAAGTTCCTCTTTAATGGTTTGTTCCCTGCTTCCAATTGAAATACATTTGCACATATATGCAAGGTGATAGTTGCTAGAGAGTATAGGCAGCTTATGAGCAGTTTCCAGTGCAACTTGCCAGGTTGTGTATTACCTGGTCACTTTTTCATATCAAATATGATATTTGACCAAAACTTCCCTTGGTCGTCATTTGATTTCTGAGGGTCTCAAGAGTTAGACTGAGGAAAAATCTGCTAAATATAAGTCTTGGCACCCCAATCCTATATACAGTCCTATGAAAAAGTTTGGGCACCCCTATTAATCTTAATCATTTTTAGTTCTAAATATTTTGGTGTTTGCAACAGCCATTTCAGTTTGATATATCTAATAACTGATGGACACAGTAATATTTCAGGATTGAAATGAGGTTTATTGTACTAACAGAAAATGCGCAATATGCATTAAACCAAAATTTGACCGGTGCAAAAATATGGGCACCTCAACAGAAAAGTGACATTAATATTTAGTACATCCTCCTTTTGCAAAGATAACAGCCTCTAGTCGCTTCCTGTAGCTTTTAATCAGTTCCTGGATCCTGGATGAAGGTATTTTGGACCATTTCTTTCTACAAAACAATTCAAGTTCAGTTAAGTTTGATGGTCGCCGAACATGGACAGCCCGCTCTCAAATGATCTGAAAACAAAGATTGTTCAACATAGTTGTTCAGGGGAAGGATACAAAACGTTAGGAGGCTGTTATCTTTGCAAAAGGAGGATCTACTAAATATTAATGTCACTTTTCTGTTGAGGTGCCCATACTTTTGCACCGGTCAAATTTTGGTTTAATGCATATTGCACATTTTCTGTTAGTACAATAAACCTCATTTCAATCCTGAAATATTACTGTGTCCATCAGTTATTAGATATATCAAACTGAAATGGCTGTTGCAAATACCAAAATATTTAGAACTAAAAATGATTAAGATTAATAGGGGTGCCCAAACTTTTTCATAGGACTGTACATCATTTTGCCATGCACTTGGTCTTCACATTGTCTGTTCCTAGATCAAAACTTTATGCAGTAGCAAACTACCAAGCAACTTGTAAGCAGATTATGTGAAATTCTCTTTGACACCATCCTAGTTAACACTAAAAGGTAACGAGACAGATGCCGTCTGGTTATTATCTGCCATTGGCTTCTCTCATTGACTTCTGCTCATATACAACTCATGAGCGTACACGGAGATGGAATATTCCCACCCTCAGCACCTCCACCTCCACCCTGGTTTTTGATTCTACAGGATAGGAGCATTTCCTTGTTTTCCGGCCCTGTCTTCCCCCTCTGTAAGCAAGGACTGAGTACGACACAGGATGCTGCTTGCACAGGAAACTTCTGAGCTGAAATCTCTGACCTTGGAGCTGCACCTGATCTATCCCCTCTTGTATAGCAAGGGAAGGGTAGGGCTGACTAGCTGCAGGAACAGTACATTGAGTAAGTAAAGTGTGAACTAACTAAGAATGTGCTTAGAATATACTTAGATTGTGGATGATTGACAGCAATGTCTTATAAGACTTTCTTATCATCTCAAAGGAGAAAGTGTAAAACTAAGGTGAATGATACATAGATACTCCAAATCTAGGAATATTTTTAGTCAAACCCATCTATGCCTCTCTTCTCTAAAATGTTTGTTTTTTTGGGATTGAGTGTCAAGGCCATATACTGTATATCATGGCTCTGCAAAACTTCTGAACTACCTCTTTATGCCAAGTCCTATTGAGTTTTTTTTTTTTTATGGATTCCATATAAAAGAAAAAATTGGTGCTTTTCTTTATTGGATTCCTTGAATATAGAGATGTTCTCTCCTGAAACCATTGCTTGTAGGGAATAATACCTTCATACATAACACACCCAAAAGAGTTTGCATTGCCATATAGATTCTGTGCATATCACTACTACGTCCCTAAAATTCATTAGCCTGACCCAGAAAGTGGTCACAGACAAGTTTCTACATTACTTTCTTCAATCGGCAATATAGGGCAACTACTACTCCTAGTTGGTGAGAAAGACCTGTCTGTGGTACACAAAGTGAATTCTGTGGTACCTATATGCCTGACTCACTTAAACTAGAATGGAATGAGAAGAGAAGATATACTAGGAGTCCATAGCAGCTAAGGAAATGGAAGAGAAAGAAGGAAGACTTCATGGACATCGTCATAATCATTAGTTCTCTGTGCGGAGTGATCTTCGCTTGGACTGATGTAGGTTATACAGCCTGATCGCGGTTGGAAGGAAGGACCTGCGATAGCGCTCCTTCTCACACTTGGGGTGAAGCAGACGGTCACTTACAGTGTTGCCAAGTCCCATCAAGGTCCCATACAGGGGGTGGGATTTATTCTCCTGCATGGAGGTCACCACGGACAGTATCTTTCTGTCACCCACCACCTGTACTGGGTCCAAGGGGCTCCCCAGGACAGAGCTGGCCCTCCTGATCAGCCTGTCAAGTCTATTTCTGTCCCTGGTTGATATACTGCTCCCCCAGCAGGCCACACCAAAAAAATGAGTGCAATACTTGCATTGCACTCATCCTGAGGTAGAGTCTAATATGATACTGCAGGCCTTCATAAGTGTGCTGGTTACGATTGGAACCAGTAATGGAACTAGTCGACGGACACAAAACAATTTAGCTGAATTCATGTAATAAAGAGTAACTACATTTTTTTAATGCAAATGACCAGAGCAAGTTCTTCTGCAGTCCTAGAACCAACAAGAGCCTTTGTGAGATTTCAGCTCTAAAGGCAGCAGAATTGTGAATGCAGCTCTGGGGTATAATACAGGCTGAACATGATTTGTTAGATAAGTAATGCAATTCATTTACAAAATGAGTCAACTTTGTTATAGATTACTTCTATACATAAACTGGTGCTCACAGTGGAATATACACTATAACTGTCTGAATTTCTTTATATGCTACATGAACTTGCCATGACTCTAGATGTTAAAATGTTGAAGACTACAGCAGAGAGAGGTTGTACAGTATATCACAGATGACTTGTGTTTTATACTGTCAAGCACTCAGAACAGCACCATCTGCCCTCTCCATACAAAGTGCCCTGTATGGCACATGGGGAATATTATGATGGGTTGCAGCACATGGAACAGCTATATGAATAACTCCACATTCAAGCTGATGGGTGTTCCCTCCTTATGCTCATTCTGAGAGCCGTCCAGTGTTGTATTCACAATGGCACATTCACTGACCTGCTACCATCCCCCAGGTGTCCTGTGCATGGCCACGCTAAATGTCCAAAGCTTTAGCCGATATTTAGCAGTCATGAACACTGTAAGTGTAAAGGATTACAAATGTGAATACCAAGCAATGCCTCCCCTATATGAATACTGCCTGCAAGTGTAAAAGGTTAGAAACATGAATACCAGCCCATGCCCCCCTCCCTCCCATATGAATATTGCTTATAATTGTAAAAGGTTAGAAACGTGAATACCAAGTAATGCCCCTAGTATAAATATTGCTTGTAAGCGTAAGGGGTTAGAAACATGAATGAAATCCCCTGCCCCCCCCAGAATCAATACTGCTTGTAAGTGCTAAAGGTTAGAAATGTGAATATCAAGCAATGCCCCCAAGTATAAATACTGCTTGTAAGTGTTAGGGGTTAGAAACATGAATACCAGTCCATACCTCCACAGTCAGAAAACACTGACTCCCTAAGTGGATGGGGTTGGAAAAATGAATATCAGCTAGGTCTTCCTATGAAACTTTACCACATAGATTCTGCGCATATCAGTAACACTCCCCATCACAAAGAGCTTGTATCTAAGTATTACACAAATCTACTTTTGTTAATGTGATCACAGTGTTATTTCAGTGGTGAGCATCTCTTTACAAAGATAAAGTTCAGATGGGCAAAATGGTTTTCCAGGGGTCCTGCTCTTAGATTGCCAATATTTAGTTGAACGAGTAGGGCTATATCACACCAACAGTGTTATATCATGGAAAAACCCTTTAATCATAGGCTAACAATCCACCTGGAAAACACTAAAACAAATGCAAACGGCTTCAAGTGTCAAAATTTAAAGAAACCTAACACTACTTCTGATCATTCATTTAGACCTTGCCTCTTGTATATGGATCACTACTATGTAAGTAGATATTTTTTCAGGTATTATGTGTGATCTTTGGGCCTTCTATATAGAGCCACATATTATATTACCTCTAAAGGTACCATTGTAAATATACACAAAGCCTTACTTTCTGACACTAAAGCATGAAGAAGCCTTTATACTCTTCAGTGACCTCCAAGGATGCTATTGAGAATTTTTTGGGGGGCAACATTATACGTTACACGGAGGGAGGAAGTGGGGGCCGGGCTCGCGAGGGGTTGGCGTGGAAAGCCAGTTGGGGGGGGGGGGGAGCACGGGGTTGCAGAGTCCCATTTGTGAGAGAGGGAGGTTGGGAGGCCGGGGGAACCTTTCAGGAGGTCAAGGCAAGTCGGGGTGGCGAGTGAGGTGTACGAGGCCACGGGGGAAGCGGGTTCCAGGTCGCCCGTGGGGCAAAATGGGGGGACTGGGTACGTGGCTGCCGCAGGGCAGGAGGGGGGGGCCTTGCCCGCACTGCAGGTGTCTTTCATAGGGGGGAAGGGGGCCGCGGACAAAGTCGCAGGTAATGCTAGTTAGAAATATCCCCAAGTGTGTTTTGTATGCAGATCAGTATATTGTAGACATTTCTAAATATATCTATAGATTAAGCAACTGTTATACATTCTTCTTGGTAAATATGGTCTGCTTCAAAGAAACCCCCAGTAGATCTATCTGTTCTAAATGTAGTTAAAGTATTTGGAACAGATCTTCATTTTTATGTATAAGTCAAATATTATGTATTTATGTATAAGTCAAATATTCTGAACACTCGGATAAAGTCTTCTATATTCAAGACACACAATATTCTGAAAGTCCCTTAGTTACACACAGATCAAGACGGAATAGCTCCTAGTCCCAATACTATGAAAGCAAACCTGTTGCATTGTATGTGCGATACGATCTATGGGCATCAGGTTACATAGCTGGAGGAATTGAGCAGATTAATAGATAGTTTGGTGAGAAAAGATTCAGTATAACTTGTCTTTTATTCTTTTAAATTCCTCCTCATGCAGTTTAGGAGTCCAGTGGGCGGTCTTATTCTGTGATTGACAACCTTCAGTGTATTCATGTGCATACAAAGATAGCTACCAGGCAATGAGTAGAACCGCCCACTGGATTACTAAACCCAGAATAAGCAGGAAGAAAAATATTAAAGTTACAGTGAAAGTTACACTGAGTCTTTTCCCATATATCTTTGTATCTCCTTATCATCTACTCTATACCATACAGCTAGTAGATCGCGCTGCTCTACCCCCTGCCTCTATTAGTAGGGTGATCCTGCCCGTCTACATCTGAGCTATCCTCCAGTCATTACAACCCAAAGGGTCATTGAAAAACTATATTAATATTTAGGTTACTTTTATTGTGTCTTCACCAGATGACATAGCGTTATTTCCGTAAACATGGACAACTTTGGTCAAAAATCTTTTTGTCTATAACCTACCACTTTTAAAAACTAGCAGAGTTGGAAGTCGCCGGTCATCCTTTGTAAAGCCATAAGTGTGTCATTGAGCCTTTAGTACTATGTCTTAGTCCTATTTCATGGATCTCTATTCTTGATGTGCCCCTGCTGATACATTGTCACAGCAATTACCATTATTCATCTGCTGACCCCTATGTTGACCTCAGTGGTTATATAGGCTTCTATAGGTAGATAAAATAACTAAGGGTAACGTTGCGGATCTAGTCTAGAACCGTGAGAAGTTGACCATTACATGGTTACAACCTGTTGCCACGTATCAGTGTCTTCTGCTACAAAGACAAGAATAAAGAGTAAAAAGAGTGGATTCGGGGTCTTAAATAGGTTTTCACACATGAAACACTGGAGAATGCTAAAGGAAAAATGGGTTCCGGTTACAATGGAACTAATTCCGCTTTCAGATATTCTAAAGTTTAATAGTAAGGTAAATTTACGATTACGGCCAAACCAGATGCTTAGATGGTAAGAAACAGGATCAGCATGAGATCTGCACTTTCCTGTGGGTGGCCACACTTCACTGTTAAATAATGAGAAAATAGCATTTTGAACAGACCAAACTAACTTTATATCATTATATATAATGTGATCACTGTATCATTGTGAACACTATGGTAGGTGATGGATCCAGCACTGCCGTCATGCGAACGTAGCCTTACTATTGTAGCCCAGGGTTTTATGGCCTTTTATAACCACTAGACACCACGTCACTGATCAAAGAAGCCATAAACCCAGAGAACTTTCCTGCGAACTGATATATATGTGGTTTTTTTTAAAACTGTTTATGTTCTGTTTTCCATCTCTTTTGCATCTAACACTCCATTTCTCTGTATATATATGCCTACCTTCAGACATTGTGTTATACCATCCTGATGAAGGGACCTCTATAGTCCCGAAAGCTCGATATGTCATCAAAAAACTTTTTGAGTTAGCCATTAAAAAAGGTATCAACTACTGAGGACTTCTCTCAGAAAATTTCTTTCATATTGTAAAAACGTCATAGAACAACACTTTAGTACAAAATACATTCACCGAGTAGTATAAGGAGTTACAAGTTAGCTGACCGTGTGTAGTACAAATACACACCTGTCAATACTATGTTATGGGGTCTTTGAAAAGTCAACTTATGTTTTCCCGATTAGACTGGTCATATCCCCCTTTCTCCCTCTGTCTCTCCCCTGGGTTGCATTAACATTGACCGGCAATAGAATGACCTCAGAGCTTTTCCTTCCTCTGAAATAACATTTCCTCCTCCTTACAGGTGAAGACTCTGCGCCAGTCTTTCTGTCATACACATACGCTCATGTCTATTGATGTCTCTGGTTATGTTTATCTGTTCCTATGTTTGTCAGCCTGTTTATTCTATTCTAGGTCATTTGTCATAATTCAAGGAGGGACACACATGCTAAGCACATATGGTCTATATAAAAACAGACGGCTTCCTCTTTATTAATGTATGTCGCCTCCTGGAAACAAAATATACTGCAAACAAATAGGTGTGAGGTTATGCTATAGTCTGTATTTATAGATATACTGTATATATAGAGAGAGAGAGAAAGAGAGAGAGAGAAAGAGAGTGAGAGTTAAGCAGAATTTCTGCAATTGGTTAAAATGCTACGGCATGATATCTTATCACAAAAGCCAATGAAACGTCATTAAAAAAACCCAGCAAGAGACCAAAACAGGTCCAAGTAGGGACAAGCTGTGAACCAGTGATAGAGGTGTGGCTGTGTAAAGCTCAGTGACTTGTGGGGAGCAAAGGCTAACCAGTAGAGATGAGCGAGTAGTACTCGATCGAGTAGGTATTTGATCGAATACTAGGGTATTCGAAATACTCGTACTCGATCGAGTACCACTCGTTATTCGAATGGAAAAGTTTGATGCAGAACCAGCATTGATTGGCTGAATGCTATACATTCTGCCAATCAACGCTGGTTCTTCTCCTACCTTTAGAAGTCTTCTCCGTGCAGCTTCCCCGCGGCCTCTTCCGGCTCTGAATTCACTCTGCCAGGCATCGGGCCTGGGCAGAGCCGACTGCACATGCCCGCTTGTAGTGCAGACATGCGCAGTCGGCTCTGCCCAGGCCTGATGCCTGGCAGAGTGAATTCAGAGCCAGAAGCGGGGAAGCTGCACGGAGAAGACTTTTCGGAGGATCCAGCCCGACCCTCACTCGTGGACTTGGTAAGTATAATTTCATCGAACGTTGTCTACCCCTGAAACGAGCATTTTCCCCCCTCCCCCCCCATAGATTATAATAGGGTTCGATAATAGGGTTCGATATTCGATTCGAGTACTTGAATATTGAAGGGCTACTCTAAACGAATCTCGAACATTTTACTGTACGATCATCTCCACTAACCAGTGAAGTCTAATCCCACAGCATACAAATTGCTGGAGACTAGTGTTGAGCGAACCCATCAAAGTTTGGGTTCGATGAGTTCGACCGAACTTTGCCCAAAAGTTCGGTTTGAGTACCTCAACTTGACCCAAACCCCATTGAAATCAATGGGGACTTGAACTTTGTGACCCAAAAATGGCTGTAAAATGGGGACAGTAAGGGGTAAATGGCTTCAAAATGACTGGCTTTCTTTAGGGAAATGACCCCACAGAGTTGTTATTTTAACATCTTCCAGGATTTGATCAAATCCCTTATGTCGCAGGGAAATGATGAAACCAGGGATTTGATCAAATCTCTTAGGGGATTTGAGATTGTTGACTTTCCTGGATAGGTAAGCTATAGCTCCATATTTTCTTGCAGATTTAGGGCTACATGACCTAGACCCTACTGCCGTTCATGTAAACTAACATTAGTTACCATTACATATAACACTATGAGATCCCAGAGAAGAAACTGGTAATAAACAACATGTAATCCAATTTGTACAATCCCTTGAGCAATAAGAGTAAGGTCAAGTAGATTTCTTTGTTTTGTTTTTTGACCTTTTCTGTAATGATTAAAAGCCAAAAATACTAAAGTCTCGCCTGTAAACAAACTCCTTCTGTTTGGAACTAACCGAGAATAGACGTGTTACTTTGAAAATGTTTTTTTTTTTTTTGTCTGCTATTGTGTCGTCCCCAAAAGAGGAAACTGCCCATACCCTGGTATACACATTTCACTGTACAGTGGTTCTTGGTAAATGGTGCAATGTATATTGAAATAGGTGCTTTATAATGTTACACTGCTATGACATATAACTAGTAATGGCAAACCCCAACTATTTGTGAAGCAGGGTTATACGGGAATTTATCACATTGTTCTGAGCATCTTCTCAAACCTTTCTCAGCCCCAGTATGACACCTAGGCATCGCCATTGGTCATATTTCCTGCCAAAATGTCAATTATTATTTGTGCTTTGGCTTGATTTTCCACCACACAGTTTGAACTTGGCATGGAGTAGTTGAGAGTCATTATCTGACTCTTTTTGTTAATATTTTTTAACTGGTTGGCAATAAGTGGATAACCAGAAGACATCTTCAAGGCCATTACAGCTTCTTATGTGATAAGGTCCCTTGGCTCTCCTTTGATGGTGACCTCATTCTTGGTTTATTTATTATTTTCATTCCTTGTGATGTTTTTGTGTTCAGCAGCTTGTCTCCATTCAAGTGTCTGCTCATCTGAGAGGAAACCTGACAATCCCAGTGTTTATAGATGAAAATAAACTTGCTTTTGCTCCTTGCACTCCCCTGGGTTCCTCTTGAAACCAACATATTCTACATTGCTGGCACAGTTCATTTCTATTGTCCCTGAAACATGACTGAATCATTTGTGGATCATACTGGTCTGAAGAAAAAGAACCAGATTTCATGCACCAGTTCTGTATTTTTCACCTACGGCCATATTCATTCAATATTTCCATAGGCACTTGAGTATGCACTCACATGAGGAATCCAACGTCTCAGGCTGTGTGGTCAACCTAAAATCAACTTTGGCTGCTTTCAATATTTGACTTTAATATAAAAACTATATAGTGTGTTTAAGCGGTGAAAAAAACACTGATTCACATCCAGAAATACAGTGTACACAATACTGTAAAAGGTTGGACTATTTCAGCAAAAAGCTAGAAGATCCTTTGGTGGGTCCAGGTTCTGACATGATGAAAAGACATATCATGGTGGAACTGGCCCATTGGGTAGCCTTAGATCCTCTCGTGAAACCTGTTATAGACATAAATTTAAGGCCAGGGCTCAGAAGACAACCCTACCTTAAGCTATTCAGAAATAAGCCATTAATATATATAGCTTTTTGTATGCCATGATAACAGCAGAAGTTGGGCATGGTTTGTGGAGCTGTAGGGTAGATACTTTTTTAAAAAAAAAATTATTATTGTCCGGGACATTAGGGGCCCGGTGACAGCCGCTACCGCTGCGTTTTTGGTTTTTTTTTAATAGGTAATGGACCTTATATACTTACTGATCCTGTCAGGGGCTGGGATCGGTAAGTGACAGCGTGGGCCCCACAAGCACTATTATACTCGGGGGTCTTTTCGGACGAGTATAACGAGTATAACGATCGGAGGCCCAGGAGAGGTAAGATAACATAAAAAACTGTGTTACTTACCTCTCCAGGCTCCGAGCAGGCTTCGACCTACTTGCGTGACGTCATATGACCTGCGACACAGGGTCCCAGTCAGATGACGTCCCGGAAGATGGCCGACAGCGATGGAGAATGCAGGGGAGTCGGGAGATAGGTAAGTAACAGTAGTTTGTTATGTTTATATCCCTCTTGGTCTCTGATTATTATACTCTGGGGTCTGAAAAGTCGGGGTCTTTGGTGTCGGTCGGGGAGGGGGGCATGTCAAAAGTTCACCACCGGGCCTACCATTCCTAGTTAAGCCACTGGATAGCTGAGCGATATAATCAGAAAGCTGAAAGAAAGTTTATAATAGACAAATACTGTAGACACCCTACATAGCAGTGGGAGGCTTCTGTGATTCCATATAACCATCTATATATGAAATAACCCAGAAAATGAGATGACAGTGGGCTATATGACTATAATGAATTGTATTCTGTATAGATAAGGAGGCGCAAAGTATTTTGGGTAACATGAGTAGGCAGCATGCCTGTGAACTTAGTGGATGTGGCAGGTGGACTCAGTCCCAGGATGATAAGAATCTTGCACTGCTTTGAAGGGGAGGATTTTTATGTTTTGTATGCACTTCTCTACACCACAAACATGGAATAAATCTCCACACTAGTGAAACATAAAAGTTTGACCTCTACAGCCTAGTACAATTCTCCTTTCTGTCTTAAAGAGAGATATCACTTATCAGTGCCTGAGGGAAATGAGTGGGGACTGAGCACTCCATTAATCCCCCTACTCTCCCTCAATTAACTCTCCCCCCATACTATGAGCTAAGCAGAATTGCTCACCCTTTACTTCCTTGCACAATTCCTTGATGAATTGTCAGGAATCCTTTTAGTTACGCTGGCCCGCTGAAGCGATACGGCCATTTCACATCAATAACCGTACAGAATTATTTGGTTATACACTTAATGTTCTTCACTAGTACCGGTGACATCATATCCGAAAGACTGTAATATATGGAATTCATCATGCGATACTGGTATAGATACTATTACTGGGATAGATACCTTGTGTATCGCCTTCATTTATTATAAGTAAAATAGAATAATTTTCTGTCTGTACAAATACTTGTATGGTACTTTCATCTGCTTCTGGTATTTGGTCCAACAATAAAACTTGGTTTCAGTATTTTAGGACCACTTTACCTTTTATTCTTTGTGATCTTAGTTTATATTACTTACATTAACTTGTATTTTGTATAGGTTGTCCCACTAACAAACATTTGCACAATCTTCAGGTCAACTGGATAATTCCCAGCACTCCATGCTTTCTAGCAATGCTGTTCCTATGAAGAGGGGAGTCTTTCTTAAGCTTGGTTCACATCTGTGTTCGGTATTCCATTTGGGGACCCCCCAAATGGAAACCTATATATGCATTAAAAAGCGGTACAGGTACAAAATGCTCATGGGCGCTCACTTTTCAAACCCATTCACTTGAATGGGTTTGAAAACTGACTGCCGGGTTTCCGCCCCCTGTCTATGTTTAGCCCTTTCCATAGACTTTACAGTAAAAGTGGTCTAAAGGACACTAAAATTACTTTACGTTAGTTTATTTGGAGAAGTTACAAGCTGCTCACTGTACCTAAAAACACACAAGAATGTTGTCCTTAATGTCATGTCTTTAAGGGGGATGTAGCTTGCTAGACTCCAGTCCTATCATTTATTGCTGCTTCAGGACGTCATTTACAAGGCGGATCTTCACCTTTTACATCAGCCCTATAACACATTCGATACAATACTCTGGAAAAAAGTTCCTCCAAATTCTACCTACCCTCAAACAAAAAGTAGTCCAAGATTGTTCTCCTATACCTTCCACAACAGTGGAATAACCAAGCTTCAGTTACCACAAACTGTAAGCTATGTTTTTATAGTGGTGGAGTTTTTTTTCTCAGAAGGTGATCATAGTGCTTGGATTGATAAAAAAGGTCTAACTTTGGACTGCACGTTCAGTAATATACCGCAATATACCATAGTAATATTCTCTGTAGCCCGTGCTGTCATCTCCCCTGTCTCTCCACTCTCGTAGAGGTGACAGGGTCACTATAGGCTCGTGGAGTGGCTGCTCAGCTAATTTTAGTAGCGCTTAAGAAGACACTCACATTCTGCTATGAGCTCAGAGGTCTACAATGTGTATGTCTATGGTGGTGAAGGATGCACATCCTCTCCAGGAAGACTGGGACTTTTGTTCTGAACTTGTCCCTTTCAACTCTGACATAGTTTTACTGTGTGTTACACTTGTTTCTTAGGAGTCAAACCTAAGTGTCATGACTTGACCTCAACCTAGATTTGATATAGTGTTGGTTTAAAATGGTCAGTCATAAGAAACCCATACACTGTATCATAACGTGACAAAGCAATGATAAATGTAAATTACTTACCTACTAACTTTTCTATTTATGTTTTTTAACAACCATCATTTATACTGAACCAATGTATTCAGCAGGGCTATACAATTCCATTTAGGCTACATCACTATGTCACCCTTTGGCCATGCAGTCCCACATATAATAATTGGGCACAATCTGGTTTATCCGCATAATAGGTGGGCACTGTACAAGAATACCTCCTGTGATAAAACATTGCAGCAGATTTCTCAAATAAAAATAAAATGTATCAAATTGTTGCCAATGTTTCAAGCAAAGTTTTCCAAGCAGAGTGTAATGGATAAAACAATGGTAAAATCTGACCGTTTTAGTAAACTTCAGTCAGTTAATACAGAGAAAGTGATCATTGATGTAACTTGACCTTTTCCTCGCTTTGAAAGCAGAAGAAGAAATTCAAGTTCAGATACTTTGGACAAAAGTCAACAGAATTTTTTTTCCACAGTGGGAATGTTACTATGTAATAACCCTTGAGTCAGTGACAATCTAGAAGACATTCCACCTTATAACCGCCATTTGCTTAAGCTTCGCCTTTCAACAAGACTTTTTTGCAGTTTCAACAATTAAAGCGCGCAGGAAGGACTCAGGGCTCTATGGCGGCCCATTTTTCAGGAAAGGGGACACCCTGTTTCTAAAAATAAAATGATATAAATATAAACCGGATTTCCTTTTTGACAGAGGAAAACTATTGTGAAAACAGAATTGTTTGTGACAATCTGTAGCGTTTCGCTAGAAATGAATACTGTGTTACTATTATATACAGCGATATGCGTTTTTGTAGTAACCGCTGTCTTTTCGTCTCTTCCTTATTTATATTTCATATGGCTAAACCGAAGCTTAAATATATTTTTGCGGACATGAAATGTTTGAGGTTTTTTTTTTTTACGTATGAAACCAAATGTAGATTAAAAAAATTAATCCATAAGTTCCCATTGCAAGTTCTTCTCTACTTGCCATTGATCAAAGCTCAAATTTAATAGAAAAAAAAACAAAAAAAAAACCTCACCCAGTGATGATATGATGTGATGGGATATCACAAGGCTAACATGTCATGGTCAGTGTTCCCATTGGACACTCTATTCTGACAGGTCCATTGCAAACCTGTGGAACTGGGGCACAAGACCTAGCAATGTCATGTTACTACATATGTATAAAGGTATACTGCCACTCGTGTACAGTCTTTAAAAAAAATAGCACCTCAGAGTGAACAGATAAATAGCTCACATATAGTTCCAGAGCCACACAATGCCCAGATACATAGTGCATCCTACATTACATAAAATACTATATTGCTGCATTTGTGCCATACTGTGCTCACATAGTGCCAAGAGGTACTCCCAAGAGTACCATATTTGTCTATGTAGAGCCACATTTTGCCAAACAGTGTGTCAGCACCTTCAATGCTGTTCAGCATAGGGAAAGGGAAACATGGAAAGAACCGGGACTGTCCTTCTGGATCTGGTATACTAGGAGAACGTGTAATCTTGTACAGAATGGGTGCATTAAATTGTTTATAGGACCAGTGTGTACCTGCCAAGAAACACAGCACAAGGACCAGACCTAGGATTCCGGAGACTGAATTTTACAGAATGCACATGAGCTCTTGAGACTATTTGGCAATGCATATTAAACCTTGTACTCTTTTGATGTCATATGGTGCAAAGCATAGATACAGTGCACACGTATTTTATGCTAACTGGTATTGTAAATCTCCCTCAGTCATGATAGCATATATTGCTCTGTAGCACTGCAGAACATAACCTGTGAGCTCCTTTATCATATGCTCATGGCCCTGGCTATCTCTGCCTATTAATCTGTTCCTCTGCAAACAAAGGACTTCAAAGGAAGCCTGTCTTCCCTGCAGGGTAATCTGATCTCGCAATAAGGCAAGTGAACCCCATTCCAGCAGGAAATATTTAATCCTGCCAGTGACTGCTGTGGCACCACGCTGCTGCCTAAACTCCACTCTGCTGCTGTGCTCTTCCATCTACTCAACACTGTGACATATTGTACGTCTTATATGCAGCATGGGTGATGATTGGAAAATCAAAGGAATCTCTTTTTCATATGGCGGTGGTTCACACACCCTTCCCTCTGAATATGAAATGTATACTTAGTTCATGTATATCTTCTTGGCAGCCAGCAGTGAGGGTGTTGTATGACACAATATAATAAAATTGACTGAGAACAATAAACCAATGTATTGTGAACTTAATTTGGAATATTTCTGTTTTATCTGTGACTTTAAGGTGGCAACATATCATACATCTGCAGGTGTTCTCTTTAAGCCTGGTTCACATCTGCATTTGGTATTCCATTCGGGGAGTCCGCTTGGGGACCCCCGAACAGAATATCGAACGCATTGACAAGCGGTGAGCTTATGAAAGCACATGGACCCCATAGACTATAATGTGTGGTCTGTGTGTTTTCCATGCAGTGTCTGCACGGAACATGCGGAGAGAAAAGGACTTCATGATCTACTTTTCTCTCTGCATGACTCGTGTGGACACTGCGTGGAAAACAGACAGACCTCATTATAGTGTATGGGGTCCATGTGGTTTCGTAGCTCACTGCTTGTCAATGCGTTCGGTATTCCGTTCGGAGGTCCCCAAGTGGACTCCCCGAATGGAATACCGAACGCAGATGTGAACCAGGCCTTACAACAATACAAGTATATACAGTATAACAGCTGAAATATTGAAGTACAACAACATAGCACACAAAGGAGTATTAATTTAGACTGGAAAATATAATAGACAGACAGACAGACAGACAGACAGACAGACAGATAGATAGATAGATAGAGCACTCTACATTGAATGGTAAGTCCCTTTGGACTTTGGTTGATGTGTATTATTGATAGGCCTAAGTATACCCTAAAGATAGTTGACAACTGAACTATTTGACCAACAACTATCTCGCATAATACCCCATAGCATGCATGCTTGACTCGGCCAAGCATTGCACGTGTAATGAAGTGGCAGAGGGGAGGAAGTCGCAACCAGGACCCCGATTGATCACAAGAATGGGGCAACCTCAAGTTCCCTATGTGAATAGAGGATCAGTATACAGGTACGACCACCTCTTCACTCACTTCTATTGACAATCTCCATCAGTCTCCTAGATGCGAACAGAGCAGTCGGACACTTATCCCATACTCAGACAACTCTTTTGGCTAACTGTGTACTATAAGCTGTGAGAGTTTTTTTTACTTCAAGCATCTGTTCAGTTCGGCGTGAACTGTTCACTCGTAAACTGCACATGTAAAGTAAAAAGGATGTCATATTAAAAGTAGAGGTGGAACTTTTATATCCTCTTCAAGGACATGTAAATTTCAATTTCTTTTCCAGAGAAAAAATGTACTTTGTAGAAACTTGTAATGTGTGGACATATTGCTAGGGGTGACTTCATGTTTTTGAGTTCAATTTCATCTTTCCATAGGAACAAAGAAAACATTTGAGTAACTATCTGATGGTTTCATTTCTACAACCATAACCACTGCAGGTGTAATATATGTGATCCACACAGCAACCTTGCATCTTAAGGGTGATGTAAGGACAAGTGACCTATCCTGTAAATTTTGAGAGATAACCTGTTATGGAATAACTAGGACAGCAATTCCCCAGTAGCTGCTGGAAACCCTGGGGCGGGACACAAGAGACAGTGAGCCCTAAGCTGAAGCCCCCCACTGTCCCTTCCTATTGCCAGGCCCTATCCTACGTAATAGGCGGCAACTCGAAGACGATCTCTTCCTATATATGTGATACACAAAACGCAGACAAGACGAACAACAAAGGGAGGACAGCTAGGCAGGGTTCGGTAACAGTCGAGCGATGCAGTGCCAAATCGAAGCCCAAAAGAATAGTCAGTAGGGAAAGCCAGAGGTCAAGGATTAGAATACAAGTAATAACAGCGACAGAAAAAAGCAAGTACGCACAAGGCAATAGCAAGCACCAGTGTGAATGTGAGCCAAGACTAAATAGGGAGGAAGAACTCACCCAGAACCTGATAGGATCACAGGGCAAGGCAAAAATTAACCACTTAATGGACAGAGGTAACAAGGGAAGAAGACGGGTGTGGTGCAAATTCAATTACAGAACTAGAGTCGTGTTCACACAGTGCAACTAAAAACTCTAAGCAAATTATTAAACTGCACACGCCTCCTGCGCCGCAGCATGCAAGCAGAGGGTAGCGCAGAGACCCAAACAGGCAGAGATTTTGCATAACCATTTTCTAATATTTATCTAATATTTTCTAATATAATATTTATATTCATCTTATTTATTTGATCTGCTAGGGTTTATGTGGGACCCCTGCTGATCAGCTGCTTCAGGACAGTAATGTTAGTAATGTTAACGTGTTGAGAGCCGCTGTAGAGGCAGCTTTAGGTACTGCAGTGCTGCCCCACAGAGCTCAAGAACGGTCCATCAATATTAGAAAATTGATAATCCCTTTAAATATAATATTTACTTAGAATTCCATAATAGGGTATTGGAAAATTGGTTCTCTAGACAAACCCTTTAGCCTTGGATTTAGGCATAAATAGAAGATGAGCGTTAAACAAATAGGTGTATTATATTATCCTTTCATGTAATATCCGCCATTGAATATAGGTCCAGAATACAGCTGGTGATGACCACATGGGTAAAGAAAGTCACATAAACCATATTTATAACTATAATATACAGTTATCATATGAAAGTCAGCATCTTACAGATCTGGAGTCATCTTATGCACCATAAAACTAATAGGGTCACAGTTTTGCCTTAGTTTCAGTGTGGGATTTCTGGCCATGTGTCTGGCACACCATAACTGGTTGGCAGCCATGACCAGCTGTGTTTCTCTTGCAAACAGTTTTCCGGTTTTAATGGGAGGAAACTTTTTCATTGATAAATCTGACTATATGTCAGGCCAAGTCTAGAGTAAATTTTGGTGACTCCCCTCAGTGAAAAGTGCTGAGTTCGGCTATAGTCACTGTTTCACTTGGCTGGAGTGAGCTGGAAGGAAACAGAAGGGCCGCATAGATAGATATACATTAGCTGCTGATGTGTTTACAGCAGGAGGTGGCAGGAAGGGCAGTGGTTGTAAGGTGGGGGTGAGATGTTCAATTTACATCCAGCACAGTAGCAAATGTGGAGAGTGGCCCAGATCAGGTCATCCATGGTTATTTCACATTCTGTTAAATGAGCACATAAATTGCTACAAGCAACCAGCATGTCTGACGTACATCACCGGGCGTGTGCATGTGCTGGCCCATTGTTATAAAGGGAAATTATACATATCGCTAAATACCCTTTATAGCTAATTCAATCAAAAGGCCGAGGTATTTGTCATATTGCAAATAGAATAGTGGAAAACACTCCATAGAGCAATAAATCAACAAAAATATATTAAATATAGTTTTAAAAACTCAGATGGGTGTGCACTGTGAAACATACATATCCAATCCCACAAAGAGATCTCCACTAGCCAGGCCAATTCTTTATGAAAATTCTGGATAATACAGCAGCGGCCACCAAAACTATAAAATATACATAAAGGAAACACTTGAGACACATTTAGGCTAGATGCACACGTCCGAGATGCAAAATGGCAGTGAAAAATAGATGTTGCCTCTGAGTGGCACTGGCTTTCATGGATCCCCCTACATTTCAGTATATGGAGGCAACCATGAAAATGGGGAAAAATAGGACACGATCTATATTTTAATGGTCTATGCGAACTGATAGTGAAATTAATGCTACTGTGTGATGTCCATTAAAAAAAACGGACATCATGCAACCATTATTCACTGCGGTGTCAAGGTAGCCTTAAAGGGAGCCTATCATTTAGAAGGCATTTTTTCTCCCTACCACGTCGGAATAGCCTTAAGAAAGGCTATTCATCTCCTACCATTAGATGTCTTCTCCGGGCCGCCGTTCGGTAGAAATACCGTTTTTTAACGGTATGCAAATGAGTTCTCTCGCAGCACTGGGGGCAGGCCCCAGCGCTCAAACAGCACTGGGGGCATCCCCAATGCTGCCAGAGAACTCTCTCCAGCGCCGCCTCCATCTTTGTCAGGAACAACCTCTTCTTGTGTTTTCTTCCGGTGTAGGCGGTGAAACTTGTAGGCCTCGGGCCTGGGCAGAGGTGACTGCGCATGCCCGTGGCCACAAGAAAAATGGCCGCTTACACACTAAGTAAGCGGCCATTTTCTTGTGGCCTTTGTCTAAAAAAAAACAGCAATATCTGCAATAAAAAGTAGCTTTTGTGCAATGTGTGGTCTTAGCTTTATTGAGCTTATCCGGGCTAAAAATATTGATGACCTGTCCAAAGTATAGGTAATTATTGTCAGATTAGTGGGGGTCTACTACTTGGTACCCCTACCAATCACCTGTTGGTAGCAATGGATACTCAGAGAACTGAGCAGGAAGCAGACAGCTCCTTCCTTTGTGTAGAGACCAGATCAAATTACTACATATCAGCTCTCAGTTATTGGAATGGAATCTAATCTGCAATGACTGAGTTTGACCACTACACAGAGAACAGCTTTCTGCTTCCTGCTCCATTCTCTGTGTATCAGCTGATGAGTGGCACTACGCCGTGCTCTACGCCGTTCTCTAAGGGCAGCCTCCAACCAAAAACACAGAGACCCCAACAACAGAGAGTCGAGGGAAACCTACAACAATCTATGCAAGCAATACAAGGGCACCCTCAGAGAGAAGAAACAGAGGTACCTCTCCCACAAAATAGAGCAACTAGAGGACTCCCTCCAGGACAGCTCATTCTGGGAGACCTGGCACCACATGGGCACAAAGCCCAAGAAAAACTCTTTCCACATTCAAAATGGCAATATCTGGCTCAACTACTTCAGAGGTCTCTACAAAAACATCCCAGAAGAAGACCTAACTCCAGAACAGCAACAGATAATCACTAAACTGAGGGACATGGAGAAAGTCATCAAAGACTTCCAGAACCCTCTGGACTCGCCAATCACCATAAAAGATATACAGGAAAGAATTGTCCTGCTGAAAGGCAAAAAGGCCAGTGGCCCTGACGGCATCCTACCAGAGATGATCAAATACAGCCCTCCAGCAATACACGCAGCACTGGCAAAGCTATTCACCCTCGGGCTCAATGCTGGACACTTCCCCGAAGACTGGAACAAAGGGCTCATAACCCCCATCTACAAGAATGGGGACCATTATGACCCCAACAACTACAGAGGGATCTGCGTCAGCAGCACGCTGGGGAAACTGTTCAACAGCATCATCAATAACAGAATCCTCACCTTCCTCACACAACATGGGGTCCTCAGCAAGAGCCAAGCAGGGTTCATGCCAAACCACCGCACCACAGACCATATCTACACCCTGCACAGCCTCATCAAGACGCACGTCCACAACACCAGAAGAGGCAAGATATTCGCCTGCTTCGTAGACTTTAAGAAGGCGTTTGATTCAGTATGGCACCCAGGCCTACTCCTAAAACTCCTAGAGAGTGGAATAGGAGGAAGAACGTACGACGTCATCAAGAGCTCCTACACCGGAAACCAGTGCAGTGTGAAGGTGAATGGGAAAAGGTCAGCATACTTCCAACAGGCCCGAGGGGTCAGACAAGGCTGTAGCCTGAGCCCAACGCTCTTCAACATCTATATCAATGAACTGGCTACAGCCCTGGAGGCCTCACCAACCCCAGGGCTCACTCTGAACAATCGAGAGGTGAAGTTCCTGCTGTATGCCGATGACCTCCTACTCCTGGCCCCCACTGAGAAAGACCTCCAAGAAAGCCTGTCAGTGCTGGAAAAATTCAGCACCACATGGGCCCTACCCATCAACCAGAAGAAGACCAAAGTCATGGTATTTCAGAAGAAGGGCCACAATAAAGCCTCCACCACCCCACAATTCACACTGAACGGCTCCACACTGGAAAAAAACAAACAGCTACACCTACCTGGGGCTGGAGCTCAGCCAATCAGGAAGCTTCAAAGCAGCAATAGAAACCCTGAAAGCAAAAGCCTGCAGAACCTTCTATGCCATCAGAAGAAAACTGTACCACCTCAAACCACCGGTGAGGGTCTGGATGAAGATATTTGACGCTGTCATCTCCCCGATCCTTCTCTATGGCAGTGAGGTTTGGGGCCCAGCCACCTACCCAGACCAGTCAAAGTGGGATTCCAGCCCAACAGAGAACTTCCACCTGGAGTTCTGCAAATACCTGCTCCATGTCCATCGCAACACCACCAACATGGCCTGCAGGGCAGAGCTAGGCAGACTCCCCCTATGGCTCACCATACAGAAGAGGGCGCTAGCTTTCCAGGCACACATCCAGGGGAGAAAGCCCGACTCCTACCACCACCAAGCATGGCTAAGCCACCTGAGCAAACCAGACACTCACCAACCAAACAACAGCCAACCACCAAACCAAAAACACCAACAGACGATAACCAAGGCCGAAATAAAGGCGACCACAGAGGCAAACAGAGAGCGGTACATTGAAGAATGGAGAAACGAAATAAATAACTCCAAGAAACTCACCGTGTACCAATCCCTACAAAGGTACTACACCTTGGCCACCTACCTGGAGAGAATACGCCACCCCAACCACAGACAGACCCTGAGCCGGTACAGACTGAGCGCCCACAACCTAGAGATAGAGACGGGGCGATACAGGCAGACGTACAAGCCACGGGAGAACAGACTGTGCCAGCACTGTGACCAGGGGGCCCTAGAAGACGAGACCCACTTCCTGCTACACTGCACCAAATACTCAGCTGTGAGGGCCGTCTACTACCAAAGACTCTCTGCCCACATCCCAGACTTCATATCTGCAGACGAGAAGAGGAAACTCTACATCCTACTGGGAGAAGAAGAGGCCACTGTGGAGATCACTGCCCAATACGTGTCCAGCTGTCACCAAACAAGAGGAAGATGAGATTCCACGGACTGTTATATTTATCCCAAAACACCCGCCCCACCCCCACCTCCCCATATAGCAGTCACCAACGAAGAGGAAGATGAGACTCCACGGACTGTTATACCCCAAACCAACCGCCCCGCCCCACCTCCCCATATAACGGTCACCAACGAAGAGGAAGATGAGACTCCATGGACTGTTATACCCCAAACCATCCACCCCACCCCCACCACTCACCCACCCGAGTCCAACTCCCCCCACACACACACACTTTACTAGCTTTGGCAATGACAAATATCTATTCGGATGTGCCAATAAAGCTTTTTTGATTTGATTTGATTAATAGCTAATTGATGGGGAAGGGGGTGATAGATGCCCAGAGAAGTTATATTAGTGACTTATGTTCAGAATAAGCTCTCAATATTTAGGACAGTGACCAACAATGTCTGTAAGGTGCTACAGAATATGATGGCGCTATATATGTAAACATAATAAATCATATTTTTAGAATGGAAACCCTTTCCGGATAGGACACCAATTTTAAAAACCACATCTAAAAATCCTGTGGCTTGTTGTTTAGTGCCCGGGGCATATGAATGGTAGATTGCCTATAAAACGCCGATAATTTATTTTTATGTTAATATTTTCAGCTCACAAATATGAAAACATAGAGTAACATAAAACAAAGACTACAGTGAATACAAATGAAGGAAACTGAACTTTAAAGAATGTCAGCGTAAGGAAGTAGTCACGTGTCACACACAGCAGGAATGGGAGACGGTATAGTCACTGTATTCACAGAAAGAATGAAGGAATAAAAGAAAGACTGGCTGATACACAATCATGAGAATTCATGGAGGAAGTGGTGATAGGAGGAATAAAAGAAGGAGTGGTATGGGAAGGAAAAAAAAGACTTTTAGCAAATTCCTATTCTATCTACAGGTGCCTACCCCCCTTGTCTCATTGCCCGATTTGCTTATTGACTTTTGAGACCCTTGTGAATCTAATTTCTGGTTTCCCAGCATTGTTTGTGTGATCCCATGGATTGTTTGCACAGGCACAGTGTCATTTGCTGATAATCACCCCCCCCCCCCCATGAAATTTTGTGATACCATGAGACTTGTCAAGGTGACATTTACCACCACTGACCACTGTCATGTGATTTTTTTTTTTACAGTGACTATATTTTATTCAATGATTTCTTTGATGCTAAAACTACTGACCCCAAAAAATAAAGTATTTTTTTGTTGGAAAGACCTTAAAGCTGGGGTCATACATTATAAAGTGTATGTGCCTTTGGAAAGAGACATGAAATGGAGTTCATTTTTCTGAAATTTTGAGTGTTCATGGGAAGATACAGAATGTAACTCCTAAACAGTAGTGCTTTATGAGGCACTAGGAAATTTTCCATGATGGAAAATCAGTGGATTCCATCTGCCCTAAAGTGTACTTACAATTTAAAAAAAAAAAAATCAGAAATGAATAATACAGGTAAATATGAGAAACATGTATTTTATTTTAAAAAATCTGTTTCCTTCACTTATCAGACTGCTTTCCTCCTCCTTCCCTTTACTGAGACTCTTATTCCTAATCACACCTCTATTCCTATACAGCTTCACATACAGAAGTCTATGGAGAGAAGGGGAAGAAGAAGCTAGTTAAACAGGACCTTCCATGTCCTTGGGCACATGTGTTATGTGCCCTGGGCGAAGAGCTATCGGTGCACTTAACGATAGTTCTTCACTATCAGAAGTCTAGCTGGGACAGTCTAGCTGGGAACGCCCCTCCTGACAGTCTGTCTGTAGTACTATACTGTCAGAGGGGGCGTTTCTTACCGCCCAGCCATGACACTGAGCAGTGAGGAATGCCCCCACCCTTTTGACAGTACTCATCCATAGACTAGTAGTGGGGGGGCCGTGGGTCACCACTCAGCGTCATGGCTGGGCAGTAAGGGACGCCCCCTCTGACAGTACAGCTCTAAGTACTTTACTGTCAGGAGGGGCGTTCAGTCAGAAACACCCTTCTGATAGTGAAGAGCTATGGTAACGGCACTGATAGCCCTTCACCAGGGACACCTAAAGGGTAAGCCAACAGTGTGCTGAATTCAGAGCACTGTCTGCTTTCTAGCGGTATATAAAACCACATGTGCCCGAGGACATGAAAGATACTCTTTAAAAGGGTTTTCTTGTCCCAAATCCATTTTTCATACTGATGAACTGTCCACAGTATAAGTCATAAGTATCTGATCTGCAGGGGTCCAACACCCGGACCCTGCACAGATCAGCTAATCTGGCCGCCAGAAGCCACAACTGTGGATGTGAAGTGCCTGACATGCAATAAAAGCATTTAGCTATGTCAAGACAGAACACAGATCCTTACACTGTCTTGTCCAGTGTATTCTGGGTATCTGAATTCTTTGACAGGACACTGATTTATCATTGTCACCTTGGGGTGCTGCGTATTCACCGCTGGTATTTGTACCCGATAACATTGTAACACAGATAGTGCAGAAATAAAACATTGACAGATGTAGAAATGTGCAGACAGTTCTAGCTTTGTACCTGGGTAGTGTGTGAACCGTCTGCCTCCTGTCTCGGTATTACTCAGCCTTGATCTTCTGCCATTGTAAACAGGCGAGATAAGGCTTTTATCCATGTGCGCCATTGTATTTCTTCTCTATTCCTCTCATTGCTCACATTCCACCTGCCTCTTAAACTGCTAAGATAGGCTGAGACCTCACAAGTGCTCCTCAAGTTCTCTTTATACTACTGCTGAAAATACTACGACTCAAGACAGTTCCTAAAGAACTTCAATGATATCTGAATTTTGTCAAATATTTACTGTTCAACAAAAAAAGCATTTCTATTATTTTTATACAGGAATATTTTCATTATTATTACTATTACCATGGAGGACGTATCATCATCATTTCCGTCATGTCTTATGTAGTAAATACCTGAATTTTGTAGCAAATAGCCTTAGAACTCTGCAACATTTCTCTGTTCTTCTTCCTGGAAATCCATGGCTAACTTAGCAACTGGGTATTACCATTGGACTTGTTAAATAGGACCTTTCACCACTTCCAGCAACTCCAACTCTTCTCATCCTTCAGTAGGTGTAGCTCCAATGATTCCGGCACAATGGGATCTCTTCTCTAGCTCTTACTGTTCCTGAACAATCATTGCTGTTAGTTTCAACACAATTATGCTATCTATTGTCAAGTGGGCGGTTCTTGTTATTCTGCTCTAGTCCAGTACCACCCACCTGACATAAAGAGTCTAACTGTTTGCTCAGGAACGGTGGGGGCTAGAGAAAAATTAATAATTGTGTTGGAATTAATGTAGTAGCACCTATTGAAGGTGGAGTTGGTGGAGGTGGTGAATGGTCTTCCTTAAAGTGCCCTCTCCCTACTCAGTCTCACAGTGTCCAAAGACTGGTAAAAGAAAATGTTACATTTCCAGGAAGAGCTTCTTTCTGATATACTAGATAAGCTTGTGATGTGTTGATTATTTAGTAGAATACATTGCTCCAGTGTTCCCCCACACAAATCTGTATTAGGCTACATTCACATCTGCGTTGGAGTCTCCATTCTGGCAGAAATCCCAGATGAAAAATTGTCAATGGTGTCCGTCAGGATTAGTCGCTGTCCATCCTTCTTGTCCTGCAATGGACCAGAAGAATGGATGAAATGACACAGATATGAACCCAGCCTTACTGAAGATATTAGGAGTCGGGTACAGCTGTAAACAGATCGCCCCCTTGTGGTGGGAGGCAGTAAGAAGTCTTATTTTATAACTAGTGGGGAAACTCGGAAATTCTATAGAGATAAATCAATGAAACCTTGTGAAATATAATAGAAAAGTCCTCACTCAGTTATTGCATGTGTGTGCTTTCATCCGAACATCTGATCCTGGAAACTATGTGATAAATAAATTATCATATGCCATTCTTAATATAGTAATTTCTATGTATATTTTTATCTGCCTTAGTTCTAGACCAGCTGTTGCCAGAATTGAATGTTCTTCTGAAGCTTCTAGACCACGAATTCCTGAGTGCCACCACTAGAGAGAAGCAAAGTGCTGTATGCAATATCCTGCGCCAACTGCAGCCAGCTCCTGGTATGAGTCACTTATTATTATGTGAAACTAATATAAAGAACTTGATCAATATTACTCATTTACTATGGTGCCCAGTGAAAGTGGGGCCTCCTCTACTAGCCCTCTGACTAATGTGTACATGTACAGGGCATCTCTCTATATAGACCCCACAATAGGAGCCCACCAAGGAAGGGGCCTAATAGACACCTTGACCTTACCTCCAACAACATCACTTAACGTACGGTGGTGTGATGGTGTTTACAGAAAATAGGATGTGGCAATCTCTGCCCATATCAGATAGTGAGTGACCCTCATAAAACCCAAGAGGTCACAGCAAAAATTGTAACCAAAGGATAAACCGTTACCCAGTAGATTATGACCAGACACATTAAACATCCTGCTAGGAAAACTTATATAATGTGTATGAAAAATTTGCTATGAATTGAAAATTACAATATCAATAGCAAAAGGACTATTGTTATTTGGTATGATCAGTAGGACACAATATCCATGTTGTATTTCTATAGGTAAATAAGTATTATCTTACAGTGGGAAACATATCTATATTTTCTATATTAAATATGATGTATTACTATGTCTGTATCATCAATGTCTGCCACGTAAAAGCCAGCGACATTTTTGGAAACCCATTAGCTAAGGGATAGTCATCTATTGCTTGACAAATGCGTCTATTTCGGATCCGGATCTCTATTAATCCCTACATTCCTTTACTGTGAATTCTTTAGGAGATGATTTTCAGTATATGAACACTGCAGCATACCACAATGGCACCAGCTTTGTCGAGTCCCTCTTTGAGGAGTTTGGTAAGTTGTTCTAATATTGAATAGATTAAGAGATGTCATCATGTTTGTCATGATATTATTAACTGTGTACGACAAACAGGTTGTCCAGGATTAGGAAAAACAGATGTTTATTTTCCCCATGCTGACAGGTTGTATATGTAGCTTAGCTCCATTCCCCTCAGTGGAGAATGAAATTAGCTGCAATACCACAAACAGCCAGTGGATAGATGGGGCACTTTTTTGAAAGCAGCCATGTTTTATAACTCTTGACAACCTCTAAGTTATTTATACTGTCTTATGTTTTTTTTTAGTGTGATTTTTACAAATTAGTTTTTTAAACCTATGAATACATTATAATACATGCCTGCAAGAAATATATCAGTGGTCAGAATAATACAAAATAAACTTTCATCACAGCAAAGCAGTAGACTACTCTGTATTATAAGCTTCAGACACTTTACATTTGCACTGTGTGTCATAGCAGTATTTATTGGTCTTCCCTTTGGCAAACTGCAATGTTAACTGAGACGCCCTTTATAAACCCCTATTATGGACTTCAGCCCTGGCAGAGACAATATGTCAGTAACAGAAGCATTTAGTAACTTTACAAGTAGACCACCCTAACACAAGCATCAATATCGCTCTTGTTTGAGTCATTCCTGTAAAATCTTCATGACAGTCCACTACATTGTCCTTCACCAAGTTTAAGAGCTGCAGATCACTTATGTCTGGGGGAGACTCTTCTTTCCAATGTGCGTAGTTCGCCATGACTGAATACATATACCGTAAATGCGTTACTGGAAAACACCCGCATTACATGTTAGGTTTTGTGAAGGAAACATTGCTGACAAAAGCGATGGACAACTCATGAATATTTTATTTTATAGACTGTGACCTGCAAGAATTACGGGACATGCAGGATGACTATAGAGAAATAGAAGGTCAATCCTCTCCACCCCCACCTGCACCTTGTATCCCTCCACCACCATTACCCACTACTCCACCACCAGAAGATTATTATGAAGAAGCTGTGCCGCTAGGACCAGGGAAGTCAACAGAATACATTACTTCTCGCAGTAAGTTCCATTTTTATCATTAAAGGAGTTTTCCCATCTAAGGGTGCATTCACACTACGTTTCCTGAAGCTTATTCTGAACGTAAATCACGTTCAGAATAAGCGGCGTATAAATCAACTCCATTCATTTCTATGGGAGCCGGCATACGAGCGCTCCCCATAGAAATGAATGGGCTGCTTCTTTCACTGCGAGCAGTCCCATTAAAGTGAATGGGAAGTGCCGGCGTGTATGGCTCGGCATGAGCAGAGCTATCCATACACGCTGGCACTTCCCATTCACTTCAATGGGACTGCTTGCAGTGAAAGAAGCAGCCCATTCATTTCTATGGGAAGCGCTCGTATGCCGGCTCCCATAGAAATGAATGGAGCTGCTTTATACGCCGCTTATTCTGAACGTGATTTATGTTCAGAATAAGCTTCAGGAAACGTAGTGTGAATGCACCCTAAGGGTCTCACCTGTTCTCTCCTCTCTCCGCCACTTCCTGATTTTATTGACAGATGGTGGTCGGGTTTAGCCTATGTGATGAACAGTTTAGGCCGGCTGTGTACTCTTGAGATTGACTGTGAATTTAGTCATAATGATAACAGAGGCACCGATCTATCCCTTATCAGGGCTCAGCAGCTAAATGTACTTTGTGAAAAAAAAGGGAATAGAGGTGGCCTGGAACTGGGCTTGATCACCAGCCTGGCCTCTGCTGCTAGATAGCAGAGGTGGTCTGAAATCTAAGCATAAATCTGTAAACACTGACAAAGCATATTCAGCTGTATCTGACAGACCACGACAGATAAAGCAATTTATTGGGTAAAACTTATTGGGTAAACTACAACTTTAAATATCATCCTGGAGATGGGATTGCCTCATTAAAATGTATTTGCAGTAGTTGCATGCTATTGATGTGCTCTTTATATACAATTAATGGGTGTATTTCTTCCCTGTTTCCCCAAAAATAAGACAGTTTCTTATAATTAATTATCTAACGAAATATATGACCTTTCTTATTTTCGGGGGATGTCTTATGCAGCGGCTGAAGCGAGGAACAATCGGCAGTCATGATGATGCTTCGTTAGCGGAGCGCCGGCATGACTGCCGGTTGTATGTGATCCAGAAGGTAAAGGGGGGGTGGTGTCTTATTTTTGGGGAAACAGGGTTGAAACCTGGATGTCCATAATTTTATATAGTTTGGCTCCTGGTCCAGTTTAAGATAACATAAAAGAGATGACAACATTAAAAAACTTAAATATTCTTTTTTATGCTTCACATTTGGGTAGACAGTTGCTCAAGAAGACCTTCCTTCTCTCTTTGATGTATGCCATTATATATAGTAACATACGTTGGATGCCGATGTATAAAATATTATAGTCAACTAAACTATCCCTTAAAGCAAAATAAGATGTTAATGTAGGCAAGTCCAACATAGGACACAGGAAAATTGTGTCCATTAGGTGAATAGGGACCCCAAACTTTCTTAGCACCTATGATAAATGTATCACACAAAGAGTGTGAATGCCCCCTTTAGTTAGGAAGAGGCTTCTGATTTTGTATTGTTATATCAAGCAGTCCCAATGTTGTGTTATATGTCTAGTGACCGTTTCCGGTTTATCTTCCTGTTTTGTACAGATAGTTCCAGTCCTCCAAATTCCATAGAAGACGGATATTATGAAGAAGCAGATAATAATTATCCCCTGACACAGATCAATGGAGAGCAGAAACACTCTTGTAAGTGACCTGATACATGGCGCTACTTTACACTGTGGACCATTCTATACATAAAGGATAACTCTAACATCATGTAGGGGACCGAAACACGTCAAAAAGCCATGAGCTGAAAGTTCCCAAAAACAAGGGAGTAATCTTGGGACACACTTTAGATATGTAATGGCTGAACCCAACAATTTTTACAGGTTTTCGTGACTATCTAATATATATAAGGGTCTCTTGATAGCAGATATGACTGCAGGAGCATACTTCCTTGTTCGGCCATGCAGAGTGTGCATGTGTATGGGGATGTCGGGCATGGGTTGCTTCATTCCCTAGTTTAGCACAGTGGCTAGTCACATATATAAATAATCCCTTATTGTACTTGTACCTTCTTCATATTGCTTCTATACTGAACCATGATTATGTTATTAATAGCTGAACACACATTTATTTTTATGCAGATTTTTCTGCATTTTTGGGTGGCATAAACCAGAAGACAGTCCATCAGGAAGGAGAAGTATTAGTCCTTCCTTTATATTCATCATTCCATCTTAACCCACTCCTGGCTTTGGCTCAAAAAAGCAACACAAAGTTGTGTTTTCAGTCTTAAAAGTTGGATGTAGACTTGCTCCCATTATGCCCTCTAGTGTTGAGAATTAGTTACTACACAGAAGAAAAATGTTTATCTGGATGAACCCTAGAAAACTGAAACTTGCATGAAGGTAGTAACTTATGCTATCATAAACCACTTTTAACCTTAGTGAATTTTCAATTAGAAGAATTTTTTTTATAGTTTTTTTCATCTTATGGGCCATAGATCTGAATGACTAACCTGAGCATCTATAATATTTAATAGTTTTAGATAAAAACTTTTTAGTTCAGAGACAGTGTAAAATGTTTACAAATATAGTTACAACATATAAAATAATACAAGATATTGAGGTACTCTGGTTATAGGTGTACTTCTTATAATGCTTAATGTACCCTCTATGCAAAGCAAAATATTGGGTAAGGTGGTCTATACCAGGTAGGGTCCTAAGCTGACTGCAGGGAATATCTGCATGGCATGTATATGTTTGTAGGGGTTTCTTTCCACATTCTAAATCTGATAGGTTCATTGACATACTATGAAATTGTTCCTAGTGTGTGTTTGACTTGGACTGATGTGAAGGATGAGGATATTTTACAACGTGGTGGAATATGTTGGAGCTATATAATAGGAGATAAGTAATAACCAAGAGAGACACAAGAAGTCTGGAGCATATCTATAAGGGGTGAAGAGGGTGATAGAGGAAGTCCAGTGCCATTACTACACACAAATTGTCTTGTTGGGGGCCCAGAACCTTTCGGCAAGCATCCCCTTCCTCTTCATAGGATGCAGCTGCTTATATTGAATGTAACTAATAGGAAAGCTACAGCAAACCAGATAATGACTGTTCACATGGCCAAGTTCAGACCGGGAAAAATGGCTTCTGTCAGCTTTACAGCCCGAAAGAAGCTCAGCTAAACTGGTTTGTTAGTTCAGTTCAGCTTAGCTATGTTCTGGTCAATAAATCCTGCCAATGTAAGTTGTATATAAAGTAAATCAATAGCAGTCAACATGCGTGAATTTACAGATACATGTTTTGGTATTAGCAAAAGGAGATGACTTGATATACATCTTATTACATTACTTATAGTAAACCTTTGAATTTAACAATCTTCTGACAAGTCAGAAGACACGAAGGAGATTTTTCCTTCAAATGAGGTTAAGGGATCTCATGGGTTTTTGCCTTTTTCTGGATCAACATTGCAGAATAACAGGGTGAACTATTTCGACTTGTGTGTGTTACTATTTTTTATAATGGAACAATATGGACCAGCCTCCTCAGAAGATTCAGCAAAGAACAGTGCTCACCCAGAAGTGACTAGAAATGCTTGATTGGACAATGCAGACAACGCGTTTCGGGTCATTGCAGACTCTTTCTCGAGTGTAGAAATTCCTTCCACAGTGGGCCAAAGCATTTCTAGTCACTTCTGGGTGAGCTCTGTGCTTTGCTGAATCTTCTGAGGAGGCTGGTCCATATTGTTCCAATGTCTTGACATCCTTGTGGCGTTTGTACGGCAGCTGCCCTGACCCCTCACCATATAAGTGTTTCATGCATCAAGGGTTATTGTGATGTACTCACAATCTTACCAAGTGAGAAGCTACTTGTCCTTCTATATCCAGTGGTAATACATGAGGATCCGCTCGGTGCTGTTCTCTTTGTCTTTACTATTTTTATAGATAGTGATAAAAGAGCTAAAAGTCAATGGGACATATCCCACATGGAAGGGCATTGGGATACTCTTTGCTCTCATAATGACTTAGGCACTTAGGCTAGCTCAAACACCCTGCCATAATCTTCTCTCAAATGTATATACAGTCCTATGAAAAAGTTTGGGCACCCCTATTAATCTTAATCATTTTTAGTTCTAAATATTTTGGTGTTTGCAACAGCCATTTCAGTTTGATATATCTAATAACTGATGGACACAGTAATATTTCAGGATTGAAATGAGGTTTATTGTACTAACAGAAAATGCGCAATATGCATTAAACCAAAATTTGACCGGTGCAAAAATATGGGCACCTCAACAGAAAAGTGACATTAATATTTAGTACATCCTCCTTTTGCAAAGATAACAGCCTCTAGTCGCTTCCTGTAGCTTTTAATCAGTTCCTGGATGAAGGTATTTTGGACCATTTCTTTCTACAAAACAATTCAAGTTCAGTTAAGTTAGATGGTCGCCGAACATGGACAGCCCGCTCTCAAATGATCTGAAAACAAAGATTGTTCAACATAGTTGTTCAGGGGAAGGATACAAAACGTTGTCTCAGAGATTTAACCTGTCAGTTTCCACTGTGAGGAACATAGTAAGGAAATGGAAGACCACAGGGAAGTTCTTGTTAAGCCCAGAAGTGGCAGGCCAAGAAAAATATCAGAAAGGCAGAGAAGAAGAATGGTGAGAACAGTCAAGGACAATCCACAGACCACCTCCAAAGAGCTGCAGCATCATCTTGCTGCAGATGGTGTCACTGTGCATCGGTCAACTATACAGCGCACTTTGCACAAGGAGAAGCTGTATGGGAGAGTGATGAGAAAGAAGCCGTTTCTGCACGTACGCCACAAATAGAGTTGCCTGAGGTATGCAAAAGCACATTTGGAGAAGCCAACTTCATTTTGGAAACAAAGATTGAGTTGTTTGGTTATAAAAAAAAAGGCGTTATGCATGGCGTCCAAAAAGAAACAGCATTCCAAGAAAAACACTTGCTACCCACTGTAAAATTTGGTGGAGGTTCCATCATGCTTTGGGGCTGTGTGACTAATGCCGGCACCGGGAATCTTGTTAAAGTTGAGGGTCGCATGGATTCCACTCAGTATCAGCAGATTCTTGAGAATAATGTTCAAGAATCAGTGACGAAGTTGAAGTTACGCCGGGGATGGATATTTCAGCAAGACAATGATCCAAAACACTGCTCCAAATCCTCAGGCATTCATGCAGAGGAACAATTACAATGTTCTGGAATGGCCATCCCAGTCCCCAGACCTGAATATCATTGAACATCTGTGGGATGATTTGAAGCGGGCTGTCCATGCTCGGCGACCATCTAACTTAACTGAACTTGAATTGTTTGTCCAAAATACCTTTATCCAGGATCCAGGAACTGATTAAAAGCTACAGGAAGCGACTAGAGGCTGTTATCTTTGCAAAAGGAGGATCTACTAAATATTAATGTCACTTTTCTGTTGAGGTGCCCATACTTTTGCACCAGTCAAATTTTGGTTTAATGCATATTGCACATTTTCTGTCAGTACAATAAACCTCATTTCAATCCTGAAATATTACTGTGTCCATCAGTTATTAGATATATCAAACTGACATGGCTGCTGCAAACACCAAAATGTTTAGAACTAAAAATGATTAAGATTAATAGGGGTGCCCAAACTTTTTCATAGGACTGTATAATGGACCACTTTAACATTTTTTCAACTTATGTGTTATAATACATTTTCTCCATATACAGATAATGAATCTGATGGACTTAGCAGTTCCTACGAGTCTTACGATGAGGAAGATGAAGAGGGTAAAGCTCAGCGTCAAATGCACCAATGGCCTTCACAGGAGGCCTCCTTACATCTTGTCCGAGACAGTCGAATCTGTGCTTTTCTCCTACGGAAGAAACGCTTTGGCCAGTGGGCCAAGCAGCTTACACTCATAAGAGACAACAAGCTTTTGGTAAGAGAAATAGAAGCTTCCACTTCCACTTGCAAGTCAAATCCTGGAGTCAAGACAGAAAAAAACAAATAGACTGATATTGTAAGCGTAGGAAGGAAGGAAGGAGGGTATTCTCTATTACATCTCTCAGTATCAAAATATTGTGGCAGCCAGAAAGGATTTCCTGTATCCACACTTTACCGGCCACCATCATGGAAATAAACTCTAACAGTGAGTTGTGTTGGGAAGGTCATTGAACAGCCCTGGTTATTGTACAGGACCACAGCTAAGAATGCCTTCTGTAATGTGTGGTGTCAGTGTTTCTGTCTGACACCGGATAAATCAAAGTCATGGTTTGTATTGGCAAAAGCTGTTACTTTTTAACACATCCTTCTGCAATGACTCTGAGTCAATAACATGCAAAACATTTACAGGGGGTTTTAAGTTGAACACATAACCTAAGGGAAATTGAGAGTAAGGCTATGTTCACATCTGCAGCGGAGTCTTTGTTTGCAGGACCTGCCTAAAATCGACTGATGTAGAAGTCCTGCAAGCATGACTCTTTCTTCCAGAGCTTTCAGTTGAAAAGAATGGACTGATTGGAAACAGAATTTACAATAGTCTGAGTTTATGGCTGTTTGTACATGCCCATACCTATACTGCGTTAATGGTAATAAATATTTCTTCCTACAGTGTTACAAGAGCTCCAAAGACCAACATCCTCACTTGGAGATGCCTTTGCCTCTTTGCGGTGTCACTTACGTTCCCAAGGATGGAAGACGTAAGAAGCACGAGCTACGATTCTGTCTACCTAATTCTGAGCTGCTTGTGTTGGCGGTTCAGAGTAGGGAACAGGCTGAAGAATGGATGAGGGTAAGAGCACAGAATGCATATATATATATATATATATATATATATATATATATCCTACATTGTTTTATATAGCAAATAAAATAGCATTGAAGATCCCAAGACTGTCAATATGCTAAAAATATATAAGCAGATTACAGGCAGACATTTATTACTACCAATTATTTATAAAGCGACAACATATTCTGTAGTGATGTAAGGAAGAGGATATGGTCCCTGTGTACAAAAGGCTTTACTAATTTCCCTGCCTTTAAGGGATTGGATTAGACAATATTGCCAATTTATTTTTTTATGTGGATTGTGAGTCCCATATAGGGATCACAATGTACATTTTTGTTCCTATCAGTATGTCTTTTTGTAGAATGGGAGGAAATCCACGCAAACACAGGGAGAACATACAAACTCCTTGCAGATGTTGTACCTGGCAGGATTCGAACCCAGGACTTTTACAGCGCTAACCACAGAGCCACCGTGTTGCCCCAATATTACCACTTTCTAGCTCTCTGGATGTGACATCACAACTGTTGGCTATATGGCCATTCTACAGTTCACTCTTATTCATTTTAATTGCCATATAACCAACAGTCACTGTCACTCCCGGAGAAGAAAAATTCAGCCCTGTTTTCTAATCCTGCATGACACCTGTAAGACACACATACATGGCTGTGAATACATATGTTCTCAGTGGGAAGAGGGGGGGTTATGCTGCTGTTGTCACAGATTTCTTCATGAAGAACAAAGAATTTTACATGTTGAATTTCCCCCAATGTTCTTTAAACACACTGGTTGAACATCACATTTTGATGGTTGGCTTGTCTCCCAAAATTGGCAGCTTTAACTGAACTAAGTCTAATGTATGGCCACCTTTAGTCCTTCATGAGTATTTCACCAGTGGCAACATCTTCACTATATTGGGAACTTACTCTTCGTACACTTCAAAAGTATACAGATAATGCAAGTATAGCATATGGTAAGACATGGTAAGATGCCCGTCTATATCGTCAGTGTAGAATGATGATAAAATGGAAAAAATACTTAAGCATCTTTAATAAAAATAAATGCTTGATATGTTCTTGTCAATGACTATGGTGCTATAGTACACTGATCTGGTAAAGTATATTTATGGCTTGCAATCTTTCTGAAGGTCATCAGAGACGCCAGCAGCCCAAGCACAGTACAGCCATTGGCATCCCCAGCACTGAGGCATAAACTAGACTTGGACAAGGTGAGATACTCACTTCCATTATGCTTCAGCCAGACGGCAGTATATTATAGATCGATTGTATATCGATCAAGCTTTCAAGAGTCCATGCTAATACTCTGTCTCCACATTATCATCTGCAGAGATTATCCCATGACAAAACCTCCGATTCCGACAGCGCTGCCAATGGAGACAACAGCTCCCCCAGCAGTGGGAAAGAGAACAGGGACAATGGTGAGTTTTATTCTTCAATATCGAGCCTGTTTCCTTCTGAAGCTCACAAAATGCAAATTGTAATTACAATCTGCTGTAAATCCACAAGTATCAATAACTCATTGCTTACAATGTTTCAGCAGAAGAGTAAAGGTAATTAAATGATAGTGTTTTGTTGGGACTGAGCTGGATAATCCCTGATATTCCCTATGGAGACCAATATTAACAGGCATTAATTCTCCTTCTAGCAAAGTGTCGCAGGACGGGTCTGGCCGACCTGAAAGGTTCTATGAGTCGAGCTGCGGGGAAGAAAATTACAAGGATAATTAGTTTCTCGAAAAAGAAGCAGTCGGCTGAGGAGCAGCATACCTCATCTACAGATGAAGATGTCCCCTGTTGTGGTAAGTGGCTATATCCCAGTCTACACTCAGATTCTCCTACATGTGGAGCCATGAGGAAGCTCGTTCATGTATTCACACATTTGTAAGATGGTGCTGCATATAGGCTTAGGGAATATTGGGATGAAGGACATGTCTATGGGATATAGTCTCAGTGAATCGATAATCTGCCTCAGGTTACCAATTCCATGAGGAATCTTCTTCAATAAGTGGAATGTAAACTCTACCCTGAAAGTATCCAGAACTAGATGAATGGAAATCCGTGTAAAATTTCAGCCGTATGCCCTTAGCATGATATTGGAGTAGTGCTCTGCATACAATATGGATGCGTCATTACATGTTCTTCTACTCTATGTTGTCTACCTTAGGCTTCTTGAATGTTCTCGTGAATCAGTGCTGGAAGGAACGTTGGTGCCGATTAAAGGGACAAACTCTTTATTTCCATAAAGACCGCAATGATCTCCGGACTCATGTTAATTCTATTGCGTTGCGTGGCTGTGAAGTGTCACCAGGATTTGGGCCTCAGCATCCATTTGCTTTCCGGATACTACGTCAAAATCAAGAAATTTCTGTTTTAGAGGTATATTCTTATTTTGTACATTTCTATTTTACTGCCCTTCTGCTACATAAGAAGGTACCAGTATGGGATATGTGGTAGGTGGGAAGACCTGTTACAGATTTTTCAGTGTTAGGGTTGGTTCACATCTGCATTGGTATTCCATCCGCATGGGGACCCCTCTGAATGGAATACCAAATGCAATTGCAAGCACTGAGCAGTAAAACCGCACAGACCCCATAGACTATAATGGGGTCCGTGTGCTTGCTGCGCGCTGCCTGCACGAATCATGCAGACAGGAAAGTAGATTGTGAACTACTTTCCTGTCTGCATGTTCTGTACGGAGATCTGGCGGCAAGCACACAGACCACATTATAGTCTATGGGGTCCGTGTGCTTTTACTGCACAGCATTTGCAATTGCATTTGGTATTCCGTTCGGGGGGGGGGAGGGGTCTCCATGCGGACTCCCCTGGATCGAATACCAACGCAGATGTGAACGAGGGGTTAGATGATGGCCAACCCTTGTCTATAAAGATATGTTATATACATAAAGAAGATCTCTCTTGTTAGATAGTTATATGGATGGAGATTATATAGTTTGTTAAACATAAATCCCCAGCTATGTACATTGGGGCAAACTGTAACATATGCCCCACTATAAAACTGGTTAGCAATATTTGGTCGAATTACCATATACCTTTACAGAATACGTTATATGTTACATCACATACAAATGTCTTATGTCTTACTATTTATGCTTTTTAGGCCACTAGTTCTGAAGAAATGGGTCGATGGCTGGGCCTTCTACTTGCTCAGACAGGCTCTAAAACAAGGCCTGAGGCCCTGCACTATGACTACGTAGATGTGGAAACAATAGCCAATATAGTGACCGCTGTTCGCCACTCTTTCATGTGAGTTATTAAGGGAAAATATAATGGAAAAAAGTGTAAGGGTTCTTTTACACGGGCCAATATGAAGGCCAGAACAAGCGATGACTGACAATATAACATTGATATGGCCCAATGTAAACAGTATAGAAGACTAGTGATCGTTCCGTTTCCTATCTGTTTACATAATGTTGGCAGCACAATCCCTGTACTCAGAGAGAGATGCAGTGCCAAATATTGTGCATATATTATATGGCATATAAGACGCGATCATCTGGTGAACGGCCTCATTCATCGGCTGACTGGTGCCTTTCTGAACATTTCTATAAATTGTTCATCCCAATTTACGGACACGTGTAAAAGACCTCTAAAGGTTGAAGTGTGTGGCTAATGTATTTGCTGTACTAACTGCATATTTCAATACTTATTTTCAGGTGGGCAAAATCCTCACACAGTGGCAGTAGTGACTCTCGGGTCTATGATGATGTGGCCTATGAAAAGGTATATATCGGGCTGAGTTGTTTGCTATATAATCCATACCAATATGCTTTTGCAGCTGGTTGCATTCTCTACAGTGTCCAGTAGTGGGAGCCAATTTACTTGATTTTCATTCACTATTGTTTTCAGATTGAAGATCCAAAACGCTCACAAGGAGGGACACAAGTAAAGCGCCATGCCTCATCTTGTAGTGAGAAATCCCGCAGATTGGATCCCGAAGTTAAAGTCAAAAGGCATGCTTCAAGTAAGAACTACGCATATAAACATGAATTATATTAAGCTTTATTATTAGACCACTTGAAAATAGTGAAATGCTACTTACGCTAGGACCACATTAGCTCTCAGGTTTTTGTTCTTCGGGTCTGCTTGGGGACTCGATAAACGGAAACCCAATCTGCTTACAATGCAGTTACCAGCGAAAACCTGCGGGCCTCGTAGACTATAATGGGGTCCGCCAGGTTTCCATCCGAAAAATGCTTTTCATGTGGATTTGGGACAGAATCCCAGAACTGGTGTGAACCCAGCCTGAATCTAACTAATGAAAGAGGACAAGCCTGAACAGACAGGCCCAGGAACAGAGCCTGCAGCTGCACTACTGAGGAATTCTGGTGACAACATATTCTCCCTTCCAGTAATGGCGCAGTGCTGTCATCGACATCTTGTATGGGTGAAAATTACCATCTCTATCAATATCTATGCTCCATCAAACAATCATATGGCCATTGTAATCCTTTGCACAAACTTGCCCCACAAAAAAAGAACTATCACAGCTTCAACAACAAAAATGTAAAAGTTATAGGCATGGAAAATACAGCGCCCCCCAAGCAGTTTATTTTTGAAAAAAATTATACCTAAACTCATATGTTTGCCTACATTTTCATTGACATTATATATTTTTTTTCTTTTTATTATTTCTTTCTTTATAGTTTAAAAAAAAACAACACTTTTTAACTATACGTTTTTTGGTGTTTTTTTTTCCTTTTGGGACGTGAACCTAAGATCACTTACGGTGTTACAGTATGCCTATCAGAACCCCAAAATCTCACTACAAGAGACCTGAGTGCATACCAGTGGGACATACAGAAATGTGACATACTATTACAGTGCTGAGCATTAACTATATGCTTAGTGTGATATAATAGTGTAGCACAGACATGGATGGGATAAAAATTGTTGCCAAATTTAAAAATCTTCTGGTAGGTCACCATGTAAGAGCAAATACAAGGATTTCTGGTGTTCCGTGGACATATAACTGTATTTTATGGTCTGATTTGGTGCTACGTGAAACATCAGCTAATCTCTTTCTGCACTATAATGGTTAGGAAGAGAAGAGACAACAAATAGGACAAGTAACACAATATACCGAATAAGGGAAACAATTAATACCAGTGTGCCATTCTGCCACATGGCTTGTATGTCTCTATGGTAAAGCAATCCTATATAAGATCTGTCTATTTCAGATGCCAACCAGTACAAGTATGGTAAAACCAGAGCCGAGGAGGATGCACGTAAGTTTGTGAAAGAGAAAGAACGTCTGGAAAAGGAGAAGGAAACGATTAGAAACAAGTTGGTTGCACTGAGGAAAGAACGAAGAGAGCTGAAGGAGATGCTGAAAAATAGCACAGGTAAAATAAGTAACAAGCGTAACCCAAAGCTTTACCTGTATGAACCTGCACAAAATGTTAAAATACTGCTATGGAACCTTCCTAAGACATTCTTCTGTCAACGTAAGTAAGGCTAGGTTCACACTTGAGGATTCCATTCTCCACTCCACTGTAAAAATGCCCTTTTCGTGAGGGAACCCGGTGGATCCCATTATAGTCTATGGGGTCCGGGGGATTCTGAGGATATCCACTTTTTAAGTGGATTAGGTTTCTGTTCAGGGGGGCAGACCCCCGATCCCCCGAATGGAAATCCGAACACAGGTGTGAACCTATATAGCAATCCACAACATCCCCTGAATTACAGTGGGGCTCATCCATGTGCAGACCCACTAGAAAGACTTTCTATAGATTTTTGCTATGGTTTTTTTCTACAAAATCCACAGCACACTACTGGTGAATTATGAGTGGTGGAAAAATTGATAGTGTTGGTTAAATGTCCTACCTATGACCCCCTGCCTCTATAGACCTCTGCCTTTTTGTAAGGTGATACAGTGACTGTTAGTAAAGCCAGTTCAATGCCCTAGAGTAATGGTTATCAAGGTGATATACGCGTACGCCTGGGTACATCCTGCTGTTGCCAAGGGTACATGAGAACCACGCTACCCACAAACTACTATTATACTCTTGGGTCTCTGAATACCCTCAGAGTATAATTAGCAAAGCCTAGAGAATGTGAATAAATGTAACAAACAGTATTACTCACCTCCCCTGGGCTCCAGCGCTGCTCTCCGTGCACAGTTGACATCAGGGACAGCTGAGGCCTCTGATTGGTCATGTGGTATAATAATACTGTGTGTATTTATGCCACATCAAAGCTGAGGCTCAATCACAGGCCCCAGCAGTCCCTAATGTCAACTCTGAAGGCCAGGAAAGGAGCAGCGGTGGAGCCCAGGAGACTTCAGTAACAATGTTTGCTATGCAACATTATGCCATGTGAAGGGCCACTATGGAATATTATACTGTATAAGGTCCACTGTGGAAGAATATACTGTGTGGAGGGACCACTATGACACAGTATACTTTGTGGGGGCCAATATGGGACATTTTACACAGTCACTGGCATTAACGGGGAGGCATGCTTTTTTAACAGCTGGAGGTCCATGGTACCCTTAATTCGACCTGGTGGTAAATAATGAATGCAGCTTACCACCTTCTCCTTAAGCATGGGAGGCCATTATATATGACAGTCATTTTATTATATGTGGGGGTCGGAGGTCATTCTTTTACATGTGGAGGCCATTATATTACATGTTGGGACTCTGTGGGGGGCCATTATATTATGTGTGGGGCACTGTAGGGGCCTTTCTACTGAGTGTGAGGGCCATTATACTCATTATACTACATGTGGGGCTATTGAGGGGGCCATTAAATAATTTTTACCGAAGGCTTCACACAAAGCCTTATTTATTAACATTTGCAGGTGATTACTAATGGGGGGTCCTCATTTGGGACATTTTCTCATTAGGGGGTACATTGCTTAAAAAGGGTGACTACAACTGCCCTATAGTATTAGCTACAAACTGTGGGTTTCACTCACAAGTTTTCTTTGTCTTCAGGGAAGCAGCAGCAAGATATAGAGACAAGGCTAGCTTCATTAGAAGAACAGTGCAAGGACAATGAGAAGAGCCGTGTAGACTTAGAGCTACAACTTTCAGAGGTGAAGGAGAATCTGAAGAAGTCCCTAGCTGGAGGTCCATCGCTTGGGTTAGCAGTGACAGGCAAGGCTGAGAATCCAGTAAGTATTCTGGATATTACGTTTCATATAGAATTACTAATGGTGTCTAGATTGTGGGGATAATGTCACTCCTTAGGGAGAGACCACCTTCTCAGGTGTGTGGAGACTTATACAGCCATAGTTGCTCCACTGCAAAGGAACATGGGAAGAATATACAAATCTGTCTCCCAAGATGTAAACAGGGAGACAGTGCCTCTGTTTGCTGCCCTCTATAGCAAGCAACCCTGAACAACATGCCCGACTTCCCAGAAGCCTTTGCTGCATGATGCGAGGTTATAACCAAATCAGTTTCTCAGCTACGGACGGCACCGTTTCTGTCTCTTTGGACGTCATCAGCGCAGCATAGAGAGAACTGATTTGGTTTGAGTGAGAGGCTCCCAGGGTTGCTTGCTATAGAGGGCAGCATAACAGAGGCACTGTCTCCCTGTTTACATCTTGGGAGACAGATTTGCATATTCTTCCCATAATGGTGTCTATACATCTTCATAAATGTTCTTCTTAACCCATTTTCATGATCGTTTTCAACATGGAGAGGAGAGTAAGCTGCTCTCGGACCCCTCTGGCAGCAGCGATAAGGCAATAAGGGTGCTTTATGATGAGCACAAGGCCTAAAGTTCCTTTACTTTTCGTGTCCAATCCTTATCTGGGTGACCATTTTAGGTTTCTTTACCTTTGCTTGGAAGATAAGCCTTTCTTACTTACTTTTATACTGTCCACTGGACTACTACCACAAGGTCAGTCATAAATTTTGTAGATTATAAGAACTCCATAATTCTTTTAGAACTGATAACCTTTAAAACCATTGGACTAAAAATGTCTACTCCAGTTTTACAATTCTGGCTTTGTCCTTAAAGAGGTTATGCCACAAAAAGCATTTATTCTCTACCCAAAGGATAGGGGATAATTACCTGGTTGGTAGGTCTTACCAGTAAGACCCCCACAATCTCGAGAATGGGGTGTTCTTTCCCCCTACTGCGCATTCAGCCCGTTCACAGCCAGGCTATATGCAGGCGTGTTTGGTGGTGGACACATTGAAGTGAGTGGGAACACCGGAGATAGCCGGACTATAGTGTTCTCAGATCTCTGGATCAGTGGGAGTCTCCCCACCAATCAGATATTTATTCACTATTCTATGGATAAAGAATTCATACTGTTTGTGGCATAACCCCTTTAATAACCTTTCAAGGTAGGAAATCACAATTTGTTGCAATAAAAAGCTTAACCTTTATGTATTTTGTGATAATGTGAATAAACATTGACTTTTGTCTTCTGCAGCCACCAAAAAGCCAGCAAGAAAGTGAGCGCCAAGTGCCTGTTAACAGTGCCGCAGAGTTGAGACATAGAACACCATCCATAGTGACAACGAACAAAGGGAAGGTGCTCCAAAAAGCCAAGGTTAGTTATTTCCCACCCCAACATAGGTATCTGCCAAATAACAAACTGCTCCCTGTAACAGACCAGCTATTGGAAACCAGTAGTGTATACGTTTCAGTTTTGGCTCCACCAGGTCTCATACAATGGCTTCAATAAGCAACCATTTTGTAGGCATACTACTAACAGAGTATTATGTAGATATCTGACAATATCCAGTCAAGGTTCATTTCATGGTGAAGTCAGCCGTTACCCGAATGTAGTTAGCCACGCATGGTGCAGAAATAGTTGCAGTTTGGTAAATATGTTTGTTTCTCTTACAAAAATACTGAGATTTTTCTATGCCTTTGTGGCAGCTATTTTTTGTAAAAGTTATAACAGTGGGTGCAACCATTCTGGAAGACATGCCGGTTGCTTTATAAAGATAACCAACCCATTGTGGTAGAGGGATCCTTACTTGGTAACCCCCCTCTTTTAGACAGAGTGGACAGTCAATAAGAAATAGTGGCAACCACTGGACATCCATTCCTTTTAATGCATTGAGTTCACGGTTGGGTTAACGTGTTTTGTAGCATACCACCGATTATAAAACAAAATTTCATAAATGAATACAGGTGAATATAAGAAACTTACTAAATAAATATATTTCCTTCTCCAAGTATTGGACGGATTTTCTCTCCTTTTTTATGTAGATTGTGAGCCCCATATAGGGATCACAATATACTTTTTTTTTTTTTTGCCTATCACTGTCTTTGTAGAATGGGAGGAAAGCCACGCAAACACGGGGAGAACATACAAACTTCTTGCAGATGTTGTTCCTGGTGGGATTTGAATTCAGGACTCCAGGGCTGAAGAGCTAACCACTGGGCCACCGTGTTGCCCCAGATTTTCTCTCCTTATCTTCACTCAGACTGTTTATTTATATGGAGTCAGTCTCTGTGTTCACCTCACACACACAGAAGTCTATGGAGAGGGTCAGCTGTTAATTGAGTTATTGTCTCATTCTATAGACTGGCAGAGTTTTATCTTAAAACAAAGCAGCGATGAAAGAGCTAAATAGATATTTTATAAAGTTTCTTATATTTATTCATGAAATGATGTTTTATAATTGGAGGAATGCTTTAAGACTCAAAAAAAAACCATCTAGAAGTTTCTTGTAGCTATGTATGCATTAATGAATCGGCTAATACTATGGATGTAAATATTCATATTATAGACAGAGATCCGTTCTAAAAGACTACACCAATGCATGAGAAGATATTGACAATTAAAAAAAAACAATGTCCCTATATTTTCACTTGTATAATATTGGTATCCTAATACATTATAATTATATTATTATACAGGAGTGGGAAATGAAGAAATCGTAATGGACAATTACCTTCTATGTGGAAAACAGTTCTGGTGAACATAAAGCCACGGTCAAATGCATGTGTCTTATGAGCAAAAGTACAACGATGGGTAAACCAAAAAAAATGAACACTGGACTAACATGATGAGAAGCGGATTTGGTGTCATATAAATTCTGAAGGATGTATAAAATCAGTTCTTATACTAAAATAGGGTTTAATATTTAAGAAATACATTGTTAAACTATGGTCATTAGAACTCAATGGTCATGAGCTCATCATATTACACAGCCCATTGATACAAGTCGTGGCTTGGAAGTATCTACTCTTAAAGGTCAAAGCAAGTGAAATAATATGGATTTTGAAGATGAAAAAGAGATGGACACGCGTAAAGTATATATTATAAACTGTGCCATGAAATATTTGGTTAGAACTATGCTCTGCTTACAGGACACAGCCTCTCTACTGTGAAGGTCTAACAATGTTCTCCGAACGTATCTACTCGAGATGTCTACTGGAAATTGCCACTTGACAGGTGACTGTCCATAGATGGATAAAAAGTAAAAAAGACTGTAGGAATAGGAATATCACTGGAAAAACAGTCCATCATAGATCGCTATAGTGAATAAAGTATTCATGTTTTACGGTGTCGTTTTACATGGCCTTTACATATTGACCCAATATTCATTTGTCTCATGAATGCAAAGCCTGGATAAGGCAATCCAACAGTCTCTTGTCACATTGTCGCTTGTTGCACAGACATATTCACATTTAGAACAGTCTTTGGATATACTAAACACTACACGTAAAACAGCTACATTTCTGATTTCATCTTTTTATTGTATAATTCAAGTGCCTTCAAAATATATAGGAAGATATTTGTAATAATGAATATGTTGTTTTAATTTTTTCATTGTGCCTTTGTAAGACAGTTGGGCAAATCTTGATTCTACTATGTTAAAGGATTCTTCCCATCATATACTATTATGGCATATTATTAGGGTCTCTAGGATATGGCATAACAGTCTGATCAGTGAGGCTCAACCTCTGGGACCCTGCTGATCTGGACAACAAAGATCCAAACCTACACATTGGTGCTCCTTGCCACCCATTTTACATTGAACTGCGCTACTGCACCATTAAAGGGCATGTCCCCAAGACAGCAGATAGCCAGCGAGTTGCTATATACGTAATACGATAAGAGTTCTGGCTATATTGTTAGTATAGTGAAGGAAATCCCACAGTAGAGCCCCCTTCTTTTCTGCATATTGTGCCACTATTGTACAAAGAGCTGTATGCACTTTATGAGTCTACTAAATGTTTTTCAATAAAAGAACAATGTACAGAATCGCTTGTTGTTTTCATTTTCTTATTTTATTTCCATACATGATCAATTGATGTAATGAGCAGTAAGGATAACGTGTTACATGAAGGGAGTAAAAATACTGTATAAAGGACAGTTGTCACAACGCCTCGTTTTTCAATTCTCGCTTGGTATTGAAACATTTGAACATAACCTGAAACCTAAAGAGGATCTGTCACCAAGTACAAAAAAAAAATGCCATCCATCATTTTATTTCTGATTGCATTTAGAATTTTTATTATCAAAATCCATCCACTGACCACTCGACATTTACTGTATATGAAAATGAGCTTTTATTCACCAAGTGGGCAGAAACCCTTTATGTTCTATAAGAAGAACTATAGGTTCCCATCTACTTGGTGAATTACTCATTCATCACATCCTCCACTGGCTCCAGTGCCACACAGCAATGACATTACACACATCGAACACATGACCATTACAGAGAGTCACTGACCTCAGCAGTAATGCTAGCATGTATGGCACACAGGGGGATTTAACATACGAGGAGGGTAGGTTATTTCTTCACTTCATGTTATATTCTGCTTATTTTTAATTTTCATAAAATCCCAGACAATCCCTTTAACTATAACAATTAAATTATATAAAAGTGACTTCCATATTTGTTTGGATTAGAAACAAGTTGTTTTAACTAGTTCCTCATTTTCCGCAGTTGTCTACAGCAGACTGTTTGCTGACAAAAAAAGTGAAGTGATCAGTCAAGTTGGATTTATTTGTCTGAAACCACTATATACAGTATGTATGGCAAATACAGCCGATCAGTTGCCTCTTTGTGTAGGTTCAACGTGTTTTTTGGTTTTGTAAATCCTCCTAATGTACAATGCACAGTCACATTCTGCCTGATCATAAACTTTGGTACATGTCCAACGTAATGTGTGTTTCTTTCTTTTCTTATGTACCTATTTCCATAATATCTACTATTCAACTATTATTACCTGATTTATTATTTTCTATCTGACAATTCATGGAATCATTCTCTTTACCTGACTCATGAGATTTCATTGTGACTTGCTGAGAATAACATGTTTCTCTGCTTTCCAAAACTCTATGGACACAGTACTTGAACCCTACAATTTGTAAAGTGCTGCTGAATCTGTTGATGCTATATAAATAAAATGCATTATTATTATTAAGCAATATTATTATTATAATGCAATTAATAAACCATAGAGATGCTACACCAGGACGCGCTGAGGATTTCTCATACTTCTACCATTACCCTATTAAATGTGCCGCAAACACCACAACATCTCAGGATGTTTTTGCCGTGCCATCATTGCTGATCAGGACACGGTCTGATGGGGATGGAGAGTGGAGTGGAGGGGGGAAACCATAAGCCAAAAAAGGGTCTGTAAAATAGGGGTTATTCATAGGAAAAGTCTTTAAGGTAGCGGATGGTCCTTGTGGTATAATTTGGTGATCCATAAGGTGCAATCTGTAAGATAGGAGTAGTTTGAGTGAAAGAGTGTAACATGGGGTGATTCATGGGGAGCAGCCTGTAAAATAAGGGTGATCCATAGTGAGCAGTAAGTAAGATAGGGGTGATCCAGGGAGAACAGTCTGAGTGAAAGACTGTAAAAATAGTGGTGATAGCCTTGTGAAGGTTGTAAATATATGATCACAAAAACAGTTATGAATATGATATTACATGACAAGATGATGCCAGCAATACCTGGATATAGCTAAAATATGCCTTTTTGTCCCAGGTTGAAACTAAAATCATATGTCCATGCTGGCATCTTGTAATCCATTGCTGTCTGGGGAGACAGGAGTCCCACTCCAGCTAATTTGTTCTAGATCCTTTTGGCTAGAGACAATGGACATCTATTTCAAGGAGCCAATACAATAGACCAGGCCTATGAATAGACAATTCAAGAAGACATGTCTAAGCAATGGTGGAAAAACCAGTTAAGCTGTCAAAGCATGAGCATATAAAATTCAATTAGCCCCCAGCCCCTCACACACCTAGCGGCTGGGGGTGAATGGAGTTCACTGCTAAGCCAAAGATTATGCCCATATGTATATACTCTAATACACACATGGGATTGTGAAGATTGAAACTATAAAAACATTCCTGTGTATTGTAAGCTTTTGACAATGTACCAGACATCATGAAAAGATAGCCTCTATACTGTGCTCAGGTGTAGGCCTGAACATGTAGATACAAGGAGATTCTACAAGGTTTCCCATGAGAGCATGGGAGGGTCTGGCTCTTCCACAGAAAGCGTCATCACAGGAACCCACATCACAGGAAGGGGCATCACAGAAGGTCACTGCCTGGAAGTAGCGCCCTGGCGCTGATATCACAGGAGGTGGATACCCCGACCAACCAATTAGACTCATGATAGAGCTTGCCGTTATTTACTTCCTGCATTTGGATATGAAAACCTGCACGTGTGTAATAAAAGTCTCTTTGTGTGCACTGCTGAGGCTAAGAGAGAAGTGATTATACCAAACTGTGGAATCTTCATTACTACTAGCAACTTAGTCTTTGAATTTGGCCAGCCATAGTCACTCACAGTTACTGAACAGATGACCACAAAGGCCCCTGTTTCTGACAGCCTAGGGGAACAACAGGGAGTCTCTTGTAAGGTAAGAGAGAGGCCTGAAAAATAGGGGTTATCCAGAAGAACATTGTGAAAAAGGGGTCTGTAAAATAGGAGCTATCAAAAGGAAAAGCCTGTAAGATAGGGGTCATCCATGGGGAGCAGCGAGTAATATAGGGGCAGTCTAAGTGAAAGAGGGGAGCTGTTTGTAAAATAGTCTGAGTGAAAGACTGGTACTCCAATTTTACAGACTGCTCCCCATAGATCACCTCTATTTTACTGACTGCTCCCTATGGATCACCCTTATTTTACAGACTGCTCCCTATGGTTCCCTCTTTCACTCAGACTGCTCCCCATGGATCATCCCTATTTTACAGACTACTCCCTATGATTCCCTCTTTCACTCAGGCTGTTCCCCATGAATCACCCCATGCTACCCTCTTTCACTCAGACTACCTCTATCTTACAGACTGCTCCCCATGTATCACCCCTTTCTTACTGACTGCTTCTCATGGCTCCCTCTTTCACTCAGATTGCTCTTTATGGCTTGCCCCTACCACAGACTGCTCCCTATGGTCTCCCCTCCCCGATATAGACTACTCTCCATGGTTCCCTCTTTCAGACTCCTCCCCTACCTTACAGATTGCTCTTTATGGTCATCCCCCCATATAGACTGGTCCCCATGGTCTCCTCTTTTTCCTAAAACTGCTCCCCATGGTTTACCCCAATCTTACAGACTGCTCCCCATGGTTCCCTCTTTGACTCAGACTACTCCTTATGGATCACGCCTATCTTACAGACTACTCCCTATGGTTCCCTCTTTCTCTCAGACTGTTCCCCATGAATCACCCAATGCTACCCTCTTTCACTCAGACTACACCTCCTGTCTTACAGAATGCTCCCCACGGTTCCCTCTTTCACTCAGACTGCTCCTTATGGATCGCTCCTATCTTACAAACTGCTCCCCATGGTTCCCTCTTTAACTCAGATAGGTTCTTATGGATTGCCCCTTTCTTACAGACTGTTCCCTATGGATCATCCCTATCTCACAGACTGCTCCCCATGGTTCCCTCTTTCACTCAGATTGCTCCTTATGGATCGCCCCTATCTTAGAGACTACTCCCCATGGTTCCCTCTTATAGACTGCTGTTTGTGGTCATGCTCCATACAGACTACTCCCCCTGGATTACTCCTAACTTACAGACTACTCCCCATGGATAACCCTTATCTCACCAACTGTACCCTATGGGTCCTTCTTTCATTCAGGATCCTCTGTATAAATCACCCTGATCTTACTGTCTGATCCCTATGGCTCATCCCTATGTCACAGACTGCTCCCTATGGTTCCCTCTTTCCATAAGATTGCTCCTGATGGTTCACCCCTATCTTGCACACTGGTCACTATGGATCAGCCCTATCTCACAGACTGCTCCCCATGGGTCCCTCTTTCACTCAGACTGCTCTGTATGGATCAGCCCTATCTTACAGACTAGTTCCTTTGATTCCCTCTTTCACTCAGGCTGTTCCCCATGAATCCCCCCCCCCCCCCATACAGACCACTCTCCATGGTTCGCTCTTTGAGACTCAGATTGCTCCTCCTGGTTTCCTATTGTGCTTATACTGCTCCTTATGAATCGCCCCTATCTTACAGACTGCTCACAATAGTTCCCTCTTTCACTCAGACTGCTTCTTATGGATTGCCCCTATTTTCAAGGACTATGTGGAGCTGGATAGAACCCCAATGGACCCCTTTATAGTAAGAGTAACTAGTAATAGTAAGTTTTTAAACGGATTAGGTTTTCATTTTTTTTTTGGTCCTCAAGCGCTCTGAAGAATGGAAACCCAACTGCAGGTGTGAACCTAGCGTCATATACAGTCCTATGAAAAAGTTTGGGCACCCCTATTAATCTTAATCATTTTTAGTTCTAAATATTTTGGTGTTTATAACAGCCATTTCAGTTTGATATATCTAATAACTGATGGACACAGTAATATTTCAGGATTGAAATGAGGTTTATTGTACTAACAGAAAATGTGCAATATGCATTAAACCAAAATTTGACCGGTGCAAAAGTATGGGCACCTCAACAGAAAAGTGACATTAATATTTAGTAGATCCTCCTTTTGCAAAGATAACAGCCTCTAGTCGCTTCCTGTAGATTTTAATCAGTTCCTGGATCCTGGATAAAGGTATTTTGGACAAACAATTCAAGTTCAGTTAAGTTAGATGGTCGCCGAGCATGGACAGCCCGCTTCAAATCATCCCACAGATGTTCAATGATATTCAGGTCTGGGGACTGGGATGGCCATTCCAGAACATTGTAATTGTTCCTCTGCATGAATGCCTGAGGATTTGGAGCGGTGTTTTGGATCATTGTCTTGCTGAAATATCCTTCCCCGGCGTAACTTCAACTTCGTCACTGATTCTTGAACATTATTCTCAAGAATCTGCTGATACTGAGTGGAATCCATGCGACTCTCAACTTTAACAAGATTCCCGATGCCAGCATTGGCCACACAGCCCCAAAGCATGATGGAACCTCCACCAAATTTTACAGTGGGTAGCATGTGTTTTTCTTGGAATGCTGTTTCTTTTTGGACGCCATGCATAACGCCTTTTTTTATAACCAAACAACTCAATTTTTGTTTCCAAAATGAAGCTGCCTTGTCCAAATGTGCTTTTTCATACCTCAGGCAACTCTATTTGTGGCGTACGTGCAGAAACGGCTTCTTTCTCATCACTCTCCCATACAGCTTCTATTTGTGCAAAGTGCGCTGTATAGTTGACCGATGCACAGTGACACCATCTGCAGCAAGATGATGCTGCAGCTCTTTGGAGGTGGTCTGTGGATTGTCCTTGACTGTTCTCACCATTCTTCTTCTCTGCCTTTCTAATATTTTTCTTGGCCTGCCACTTCTGGGCTTAACAAGAACTGTCCCTGCGGTCTTCCATTTCCTTACTATGTTCCTCACAGTGGAAACTGACAGGTTAAATCTCTGAGACAACTTTTTGTATCCTTCCCCTGAACAACTATGTTGAACAATCTTTGTTTTCAGATCATTTGAGAGTTGTTTTGAGTAGCCCATGATGCCACTCTTCAGAGGAGATTCAAATAGGAGATCAACTTGCAATTGGCCACCTTAAATACCTTTTCTTATGATTGGATACATCTGGCTATGAAGTTCAAAGCTCACTGAGGTTACAAAAACAATTTTGTGCTTCAGTAAGTCAGTAAAAAGTAGTTAGGGGAATTCAAATCAATAAAATGATAAGGGTGCCCATACTTTTGCACCGGTCAAATTTTGGTTTAATGCATATTGCACATTTTCTCTTAGTACAATAAACCTCATTTCAATCCTGAAATACTACTGTGTCCATCAGTTATTAGATATATCAAACTGAAATGGCTGTTGCAAACACCAAAATATTTAGAACAAAAAATGATTAAGATTAATAGGGGTGCCCAAACTTTTTCATAGGACTGTAGATACCCCTCCACTTTTCACACTATTAAAAAGCAGTATACATTCTGAAGTAAAATCTGAGCTTCATTATCTGTAAAAAAAAAATGTAAATATTATTCCAAAGTGCAATAACTAACAGAATCTAATGGCTGAATCCACAAGACTCCTTCTATCGACACTATCTGTTTACTTGATCTGGAAGGTTTACTTCATTCACGTTGAGTAAAATGATGTAATGGGGGTGAATGGTGGAGAAAAGTTTCGTTTTACATTCAAGATTAACAGAAAATACATAGTCTGCACATTTCTGTTAGGAAAACATTGTTTATGCTGGTTGAGTCTTCTTGGAATTGAAAGACTCAGCACTCGACAACTGTGAATTTTCCTAGTGGCAGCTGGACAAACTTTGCTGACAACATACATATGTAGCTCAAACAAAAAGAAACAAGTACAGTATATAACCAAGCAAAAGCAGCAGGAACGCACTTCTATGGATAAAATGACACACATCTGTCAGGGTGGAGTAGGTCTCCTGACACTGCTCTGGTGGAAGATCTCAGAGGAAAGAACATTCTACATTTTATCTGGAGCTTAGCTTGCAAGTGTACGGGCTTTCAGTCAAGGTTACTTCCCTTACAATCATGCAAATAGAAACCGCTGCATCTAGCTCCAATGTGGATTTGTATGGTTTGCACAGGACAAGCCCGAGACTGTATAGGGACAATAATATCCAAATATGCAAAAAGTGTGTCCAGCAAACCAATGTATATAAAATATAACGTTTACTTCATATTCCAATAAAACAGAAACATCTTACATGTTCCAGGAGCAAGACAAAAAGAAGATACCACAGCTTACGCGTTTCGGGACATGTTGTTGCGTCCCTTACTCATAGCCTTAGCCTATGAAAGCCTGAGTAGGCATTTTGTGCTGTGGGAAAGAAATATGAAGTTTTGCACAGTGGTCACTTGGGCACCAACAGAATAGCAACAACAGGGGATGGTTCTTCCTATTTTTTAAAGCCATTTAAACCAATTTTTTATATGGACAGAAAATCCCTTTAAGAATAAGGACCCACATAGCTGGCCGTAGCCATATAAGCACTGTGAGAAAAACTGTGGCAGCAATGCTTCACGCTTTTTCCCATAGCGCTTTTCATAGAATGACCACAGAGGCATACCCATAGGAATAATTAACTGTTAAGCTGCCTCAAAATCCGCCTGAAAAAATACCTCATTTCAAATATTCATTTCAATGGGAGTCAGTAGTTAGTCGTTAGTGATTTTTTTTTTTCAGCTAGCAGGAAAAAGCAACATAAAGGTATGTTCACACAGCGGCATTTACAATATGAGCGGCCTATAATAATGGGCCTAATTGGGAGGGATCCTCGCGCCATGGACGCCACGGCTCATTCAGGCACGGAATCCACAGCAAGAAGGGTCACCTTGCTTCTTTTTTCCACTACTAGCTAGTGGAAAAAAGAAGCAAGCGGCTCCTGTTGAAGTCAATGGGAGCAGGTTTTGGCAGCGGATTTTGAGGCGGATTCCGCGTCAAAATCTGCTGCCAAAAAACTCAGTGTAGACTGACCCTAATCTTCTGGTGGATTCCACAGCTGAGTCAGCCTCAGAGTCCACGGCTCAAGACTCCCTCCTGATTAGGCCCATTCATCTGGGGCTAATCAGAAGCGGGATGCTGCGACAAAATGCTGATGCATTGTGTCACAGCTAGCAACGCAAAAAAGCCCACGGCAGAAAGTGAAGTGGAATTTCCTCTTCACTTTCCACCATGTGAACTGACCCTAATTCCTTACTAATCGGTCTTCCCCTTACTAAACTCTCCCCTCTACAATCTATTCTGAATGCAGCGGCCAGGCTATTTTTATATATATATCTATTTGTCAAGCCGCTACAGCGATGGTCTGGTCTGTGTCAGTTGTTACATTGGCTGCCTGTTCATTATAGAATACAATATAAACTTATCACTCTCATCCACAAGGCTCTCCTTAAGGCCGGGCCCCACAGAACGTAAACGCCGCGATTTCCGCTGCGGGAAAAATTGCGGCGTTGTACAGTACAGGCAAAGTGGATGGGATTCATGCGAATCCCATCCCCACTTTGCGGAAAAGATTGCAGTGCGGACACGCTGCGATTTGCAAAGCTGTTGTGGCTTTGCAAATCGCAGCATATCAATTACATCTACGGAAACGCCGGCGTCTTTCACGTAGATATAATGTTAAGAGAAAGTCCACAAAGGAAAACTCTGTGAACTTTCTCTTAAAAGCGCTGCGGAAAGAACCGCAATGCGTTCACGCAGCATTTCTTCCCGCAGCGCTTTAGCCTAATACTGCACCTCCCTACATTTCCTCCCTCATCTGTCTATTGATCAACCCGTGCTCTCCATTCACTCAATGACCTAAGACTTACATCTTCTATTATCAGGACCTCTCAAGCTCGTGTACAAGACTTCTCCAGGGTTGCACCACTTTTCTGGAATGCTCTATCCTGGACAATCAGATTAACTCCCAATTTCTACAGTTTCAACTAAAGACACATGTTTTCAAACAGGCCTATCACAAATACTAATGTAAACCCTTTCGTACCGTATTTAAAATTCCTAAAACAAACTCTACTCTGTTCACGCTACACTTTATATGTGCAGGCACAATCTGTATGTTAAAGGACACGACTAATGGTGGCTCTTACAGTTTTATGTTTCTGTAATGATAGTAACCTCTATTACAAAATTGTCTGACCACTGTATAAGCAATGCTACCTCTGATGCCGCCCCTGCTATCCCTTATGTCACTCCCTCTACCTCATAGATTGTAAGCTCTTGTGAGCAGGGCCCTCAGGCCCATTGTGTGAATTGACTATTTCTCTGTAATGTATCTTTTTTGTCTGTACTTGAACCCTACAAATTGTACAGTGCTGCGGAATATGTTGGCGCTATATAAATAAATGTTTTATACAAAAACATACGTGTAAATCCAGCCTGAAGCCGGGACCCACCTGTGTAAAAGCCAATGAGAAAAACGCTGTGTTTTAGAGTCCCTGCAAAGTTGATGAAACTCAAGCAAATCCCATCCACACTTTGTGGACAAATACACACAGCGGACACGTTGCGATTTCCAAAAATCGCAGCATGTCATTTATACCTACAGAAACTCCCACGGTTTTCCCTGTAGGTATAATTGAAGCAGAAAGTCCTTAGAGGAAACATCTGTAGACTTTCTGCGAAACGTGCTGTGTGAAAAATCACAATGCATTTGCAATGCGGCCTTTCTCACAGCACTTTTTTACTGTGGCCCACTACGTGGAGCCTTAGCCTAAGACTTCATTATGTAATGGAAAGTGGAATGTTTGGAAAGTATGGAGCTATTAAAGAAACCCCCACACTCCTTCTAAGTGAGCAAACATGCCTAAAAGTATGTCATTGTTTACTGCCCTTTATAGGTCATTGTTTTCCTATTAATGTGAGGGTCTTCCTGTAATAGTCTGACCCCTGGGGATCAGTATCTTGTTACAGCTGCACATGGAGATAAGGAACAGGTTCTATTACATCACTCTTTCATGTCAGCAGCATTGTGTACCTGTCCAAGTTAATGGTTACATATTTACAACCAAACTAGGTAAACAGATAACAAAAGGTGTTTGTATTAAAATGTCCAAACTGTAAAACCAAGTAACAAAATTTGGTCAGTTTAAAAACCCATTAATTTCCGACAGTGTCTGTATGCAGCCTCTCCACCGCTGTTTTTTTGTTTTTTTTTTGCGGGGACAAAGTCCTGCATTATCCAACTTGTGTCCGTGCAAAAACAAAAACAAAAATAGTTCCACTGCGGAGAGGCTGCAAACGGACACCGGCGGTTTGCTTTAAGAACCCTTTGAAATGAATGGGTTTTTAAAATGACTGCCAGAAAGCCGTCCACAAGCAGTTTTTCCTGGCCTTTTGGCAGAATCGCAAAGGGCGGCAAGTGTGAACGCCTCCTTAAATGAATTAATTTAAAAAAATAAAAAACTTGATAGTCTTCAGTAGATGATACCTTTTTTAATGGCTAACTCATCATGATGACAGATTATAACGTTTCAAAGCTCTCGGCTTCTTCTTCAGATATAACTAAAAACAGTTTCTGAAGGCTGCATATTAATTTATTAACATATACATGAACATATTAAGATCATTTTCACTATTGCCAGTGTTTGTAGCATATTGTAAGCAGTACATATGGCCATATCTGAAGGGTTCCATGAAGAACCACACAGATGGGGTTACAAGCCACATGTAGCTCCTTAGCTACTGGCTGTGGTCCACTGGTCTAAGGGTAAGTTCACACGGGGTAGCTGTGACTGGATGTACTGTGAGAGCGGTGTGGAACGCCTCCTTCCCCTCCTGATAGTACTCGTCCATAAATGAATACTGAGGGGGGCGTTCCTCACCGCTCAGCATCATGGCTGGGCGGTAAGCAATGCCCCCTCTCACAGTATAGCACAATAGACGCTACCCTGAGGAAGGGTGTTCCTAACTGACTGTCAGAAACGCCCTTCTGACAGTGAAGAGTTACGGTACCGGCAGCAATAGCTCTTCACCAGGGGCACAGAACAGGAAAGCTGATAGTGTGCTGAATTCAATGGCTTTCTACCAGTGTATTACACCGCATGTGCCCCAGATGGTGAAAGATCATGTTTAAGAATGAGACTGAGCTGCCAAGAAATGGCGGAATATGTTGGTGTTATATACGAAAAATTAATAATTTGATTAATTAATGAACAAGACTTCACAATGCTTCAAAAAGATGATGGACCCCCACTGATCTTTAATTGATGACCTAAAGGATAGGTCATCAATAGAGGTGAGTGAGTACTATTCGAAACGGCCGTTTCGAATAGCACGCTCCCATAGGAATGAATGGACGTAGCTGCCACGCAGGGGGTTAAGCGTCCGACTGCCAGCAAATCTGCATGCCGGCCGCTTCCATTCATTCCTATGGGTGCGTACTATTCGAAACGGCCATTTCGAATAGTACTCGCTCATCTCTAGTCATCAACTGATAAGTAGAGATGAGCGAACACTGTTCGGATCAGCCGATCCGAACAGCACGCACCCATAGAAATGAATGGAAGCACCTGGCATGGTGACCGGCCACCGGCAAAGTGTACGTGCCAGGTGCTTCCATTCATTTCTATGGGTGCAAGCTGTTCGGATCGGCTGATCCGAACAGTGTTCGCTTATCTCTACTGATAAGCCTGGAAAACTCATTCAAGATAGGCCATCAATTTTGAATCAGCGAAAGTCTATCTGTTGGTACCCCTGCAGATTAGGTGTTTTTATGTGACCGGTATCATGTAAATGGGCTGTTCATAACCACCACAATGAAAAAAAGTCAAGTGGGCACTGCAGCTCCCGACATGTAAACAATGCTGGTAGCCCATTCACGCAAACATAGGTGATCTCTACAACTAAAGTATTATTTTAAGGACAGGCCATTAAGTTTATAATAGTGGATAACCCCTTTATGTGGATGACAACGACATGCCAAACATAAGTGTCATCATGCAGGCCCTATCCCGGTGACCCACTTCTGCTGACATCTGTGAGGTCACTTTGATGTTTTAAAAGAACTATTTTCTTCAGATTGAAAGAGAGTGTAGTCAACAGATGTGACCCTGCCAATAGAAGTTCAGCTAAAGCAAAACTCGATGAGTGTTTCTTCATTGCAACTACTTACATACTGTATACAGTGCCAAAAGTGAACAACAGATCATTAAAAAATATCTAGTATATATAGTGTTGGGGACATTAAAGTGTCCTCATAAGAGTATGTTGCAGAGTTCCAAATTAGATAATTAGTTAACAGGCCTAGATGGACTGCAGCCATTTATACTTTAAGCCTGGAGAACTGATTAAAAGACACAAGATGGTAGTGTATCAAAAGAGTTCTGCTTTTATTATAAGAAAAAGGTAGTTTAAATACATTACAGACAAAGAGCTGGCTTGGCTATTCTAATTAGTATACCATACGATTGGTTATAGAGATATAAGACAAGCCTGGCACATGGCTATTGGCTGAGGCCTGATTATAATCTGCATCTCATTATAGTTTTCCACACTGGGATGGACTTTCCCATGAAACAAAGAAGGATTCAAAATACTTGTGTGAGCTAACATCCCAGACTGTCTATATGTATATATCATGGCAAAAGAGATAAGATGACACGTTTCATAGACCCTGTGTCTATACACACTCTAATTGACCTTCATATACCATAAAATATGACAGAGTGCCCAGATACCATAAGATTAATACTTTTGTTGGTTATGCGTCCATACATCATGTAAAGAAGGTAAGAGATATACAAAGTCAGCTGCATCTTCTCAAAATGAGGTCCTTGAGAGATAAGGATTAGCAACCTATGCATTAACGTTCATTATCACATTCCTTAAAGTCTAACAAAGGGCCTCCTTGACTTAAGCAGAAAAATCAGTTTATATGTGAAAGAGCACAAGATGGCTGCCAAAATACAAAGATGGAGGACTTAACTCTAACAATAGTCACTAGATTATGGGGATATTGTCACTCCTTAGGGAGAGACCACCATGTAGGTGTGTGGAATCTTATAAAGCCATTTTCGCTCCACTGTGGGGGATTATGGGAAGAATATGCAAATATGTTTCTCAGGATGTAAATAGGGAAACACCGCCTCTGTATGCTGCCCTCCCCATAGAGAGCAGAATACAGAGGCAGTGTTTCCCTATTTACATCCTGGGAAACATATTTGCATATTCTTCCCATATAGTCACTAGACATAGATCTCAGTATTGTATGTCCCACTGGGTTGTTAAGGTCTGAGTTCAGCATATGTTGTTGACACTGGTGTTTTGAACCCATCACAGATGTTACTGAGGTCCCAGGAACCAAGGAGAGCTTGGGATGGTTATGTTAATTCCCACTAGAAGTTCCTTTGGTACATCAGTCAAATTGACTGGTATCTTTTCGTGTGTTTTCTTTGGCTCTCCTAAGGTTTAAGAAACACAAGTAGAAATCTTGAAGTCTTGCCTTTGTTTTCATAGTATTGTTCATACATGTATGGTGGCTCCCGTCCATCATGGAAGTAACAATGCTGGGCTGGATACAATATATTTCATAAGAGGCAGGAATCCTGTGCAATTATAACTGATAACTCCTCAAATGTGAACATAGCCTAAGCCTACATACAAACAACCTGTCGTGGGGGAACTTGCAGTATAAATTAAATCAATGGGTTACAAAGCCTCCCATTCATTGCATTGTGTAGTGTGCATAAGCCGGCACCCATTGAAATCAATGGGATCTGTTTTAAAGCACCGCGCTCTGACACGTGTATACGTGTCTAAATGAGCGGCGCGTTACTCCGTGAGAACGGAGCCTAAGGAGGGATCAGTGAAAACGGACAAAGACAGAGCATGACCTATACAGTGGGGCAAAAAAGTATTTAGTCAGTCACCAATAGTGCAAGTTCTACCACTTAAAAAGATGAGAGGCGTCTGTAATTTACATCATAGGTAGACCTCAACTATGAGAGACAAAATGAGAAAACAAATCCAGAAAATCACATTGTCTGATTTTGTAAGAATTTATTTGCAAATTATGGTGGAAAATAAGTATTTGGTCAGTAACAAAATTTCATCTCAATACTTTGTTATATATCCTTTGTTGGCAATGACAGAGGTCAAACGTTTTCTGTAAGTCTTCACAAGGTTGGCACACACTGTTGTTGGCATGTTGGCCCATTCCTCCATGCAGATCTCCTCTAGAGCAGTGATGTTTTGGGGCTGTCGCTTGGCAACACGGACTTTCAACTCCCTCCAAAGGTTTTCTATAGGGTTGAGATCTGGAGACTGGCTAGGCCACTCCAGGACTGTGAAATGCTTCTTACAAAGCCACTCCTTCGTTGCCCTGGCGGTGTGCTTTGGATCATTGTCATGTTGAAAGACCCAGCCACGTTTCATCTTCAATGCCCTTGCTGATGGAAGGAGGTTTGCACTCAAAATCTCACGATACATGGCCCTATTCATTCTTTCATGTACCCGGATCAGTCGTCCTGGCCCCTTTGCAGAGAAACAGCCCCAAAGCATGATGTTTCCACCCCCATGCTTTACAGTAGGTATGGTGTTTGATGGATGCAACTCAGTATTCTTTTTCCTCCAAAAACGAAAAGTTGTGTTTCTACCAAACAGTTCCAGTTTGGTTTCATCAGACCATAGGACATTCTCCCAATACTCTTCTGGATCATCCAAATGCTCTCTATCAAACTTCAGACGGGCCCGGACACGTACTGGCTTAAGCAGTGGGACACGTCTGGCACTGCAGGATCTGAGTCCCTGGCGGCGTAGTGTGTTACTGATGGTAGGCTTTGTTACATTGGTCCCAGCTCTCTGCAGTTCATTCACTAGGTCCCCCCGCGTTGTTCTGGGATTTTTGCTCACCGTTCTTGTGATCATTTTGACCCCACGGGGTGAGATTTTGCATGCAGCCCCAGATCGAGGGAGATTATCAGTAGTCTTGTATGTCTTCCATTTTCTAATTATTGCTCCCACAGTTGATTTCTTCAATCCAAGCTGGTTGCCTATTGCAGATTCAGTCTTCCCAGCCTGGTGCAGGGCTACAATTTTGTTTCTGGTGTCCTTTGACAGCTCTTTGGTCTTCACCATAGTGGAGTTTGGAGTCTGACTGTTTGAGGGTGTGCACAGGTGTCTTTTTATACTGATAACAAGTTTAAACAGGTGCCATTACTACAGGTAATGAGTGGAAGAAAGAGGAGACTCTTAAAGAAGAAGTTACAGGTCTGTGAGAGCCAGAAATCTTGATTGCTTGTAGGTGACCAAATACTTATTTTCCACCATAATTTGCAAAAAAATTCTTACAAAATCAGACAATGTGATTTTCTGGATTTGTTTTCTCATTTTGTCTCTCATAGTTGAGGTCTACCTATGATGTAAATTACAGACGCCTCTCATCTTTTTAAGTGGTGGAACTTGCACTATTGGTGACTGACTAAATACTTTTTTGCCCCACTGTATTTCAACGGTTCATCTAAATGTCAGTCATGTGAATAGTCCCCATTCACAGACGCTCATTGTGTGAATATAAGGTTACTGTTCTTTCATACTATATTTTTTAATATTTATAGGGAGACACACTAGAAATCTCATGATATTGTTCCATGTTGTTTCAGAGAATAGAAACCACACATTTCCTTTTAGCAGTAAGATGCTAACACAAGGTGACATATGCACTAAAAGAGTTTGTTCAGTTTTGGATACGAGTGTGAATGGTTGCCTGCATTATATATCCCCTTCCCTTTGTTAGCACTTCTCCTGGTGGCTCATTTTAGGGACATCTGTAACATTCCTCATCTCCATATGTACTTAGCATATCAAAAAGTTGCAGCTTCCTGTGCAGAGCCAGGACAGTGTGAGGTTTACTCCATCATCAGGACAATGGTGACAGTCTGCTTATGTACACACCATTTTGGAGATCTATCTGTTTCTGTTAATTGTTAATCTTACCTCCCCTCCCCCTTCCTCAGCCAGCTGGAACAACCTAGGGCTAATCACTGTAGAAAGCAAATGCAAATGTATGGACAATTGTAGAGAATAAATAGAGTGAGAGACCTCCATTCTTGTAATCAGTGAGGGTCCCAGGGGTCAGACCCCCAGAGGTCAGCAAGATAGCCCCTTAAGTTGTTGTAGCTAGAATATCCCTTTAAAGGGGCAATGGACAATCTCTGGTTCTGGACAAATATTCACATAAAAGGGGTTATGCATAGTTAAAGAGGATATACCAATTCGGGGTTCCATCTAAATGGACTAAAACTGCTGCCAGCTTCTCATCGGAAAGGAGGGCTTTTCTCTCCACCTGTTTCTGTATAAAACCAGACTGGCAGACCACATTATAGTCTATGGGGTTCACGGATGTCCACAATTAACCACGGGAGCACTGTGAGAATAATGTTCTTTGACTTCTCCAGTGCTTTCAACACCATTCAGCCAGGGCTACTTGGGAGAAGCTGAACCTTGGTGGTGTGGACCACCACCTGTCCAACTGGATCCTAGACTACCTGACAAACCGCCCTCAGTATGTGAGAGCCCGGGACTGTGTGTCTGACACTGTGATCTGTAGTACGGGGGCACCACAAGGTACAGTTCTTGCCCCATTTCTCTTCACACTGTACACTGCTGACTTTAGGCACAACTCCTCCAGCTGTTATTTACAGAAGTACTCCGATGACTCTGCTATAGTCGGCCTTATCACTTATGACGACGATAGGGAATACAGAGACTTAAACCGGGATTTTGTTGTCCCCAGCTCAGTCCTGGGGAGCCCCCTGGACCCAGTACAGGTGGTGGGTGACAGAAAGACACTGTCTGTGGTGACCTCCATGCAGGAGAACAAATCCCACCCCATGTATGGGAGCTTGATGGGACTCAGCAGCACTGTGAGTGACCGTCTGCTTCACCCCAAGTGTGAGAAGGAGCGTTATCGCAAGTCCTTCCTTCCAACCGCGACCAGGCTGTATAATCTACATCAGACCAAGCGAAGATCACTCCGCACAGAAAACTAATGATTATGAAGTCTTCCTTCTTTCTTCTTCTGTTCCTTAGCTGCTATGGACTCCTAGTATATCTTCTCTCTCAGCATATGTGTGCCTACTTCCATATTATATTACTGTGTATTATCCTGTATCTGTATTACTATGTTGCTGTAACATACTGAAATTTCCCCACTGTGGGACTATTAAAGGGTTATCTTATCTTATCTTATATGTCACAATCACAATGAATGAGTTTGTGACTTTTCCTCATAACTGGCCATGAGGTACCCTTCAAAACAAGGAAAAGCTATATGATAAGGGATAACTTGCAGATCATTGGGGATCCAGACTGTAGGATCAAGATAACAGGAGTCTGAAAGGAGTGGCAGTTGGAAAGTACATACACTGCTCTATTCATTTCAATGGGAGTGTCGGATATAGCAGAGCACTGTACTCCATTTAGAATGGGGGACTTTTGCAGTTACCTAAAATGTACTGAATCTTTACAGGTGCTGCCACATGGTGTGCCAATTTCCGCCATAGTAATGGGGCCTTAGGTATAACTGGCATTTCCACTGCTGATTTTTCTTTCTGCAATGTGGATGGAATTAATATCCATCCACTTCGCAGGTACTGTAATATCCAGACTTTTTTGCTGCGGCATCTCTGCTGCGGCCAAAACGTTGCGTATTCCCAACGTGGGGCCACTGCCTTAGAGTGGTTTTCCTATTAAAGCAACTTATCCCCTATTCACAACTTACAGTTGGGTCCACTCCATTCATCTAAATTGGAGCACAGGATATAGCCAAAGTTCAGTGTTCAGGTATCTTTGGCGCTACCATTGAAATGAATGGAACAGATTGCGCACTGCCCGGCCACCATTTCATTCAGAATGTGATCAATTGGCGTCTGAACAGTTGGACCCCTACTATTCTGCATTTATCCCCTATCCTAGGGGACCTTTCATGTCCTGGGGCACACGCGGTTTTATGTACTATGGACTATACTGTCAGGAGGGGCGTTCCTCGCAGACTGTCAGAAACGCCCTTCTGACACTGAAGAGGTATCGGTAACAGCACTGATATCTCTTCCACCGGGGCACTGAATTCAGCACACTGTTGGCTTTCTAGCGGTATATAAAACCGCATGTGCCCAAGGACATGAATGGTCCTTTTTAAGTGAAAATTTTGTCAGCTGCAGCATCTATGATACCTCAATAAATTTTAGGTAATTGCATTTCAATGTTCTGACGTCATTATTGGTTGTAAAACTTCCCCCAAACCTGTCACCTAGAAACTGTTTGAGAAACAGGAATAGCAGGAGTTGAGTGCACTTCCACCATCAGTTCTATGCAGAAAAAGAAAGACAAGCCTACAGTTTGGATGCCTTGTAGTTTCATTACGTCCAGCTGGGGGATGGGAGCATTTCTTACTTGCATCATTTTAGTGCCTTTCTACTTGTGTCTGTTTTTTTCCTTAGGTTTTCAGAATGTGTAATAAACCTTGGGCAAATGCAGCTAATCAGGTGCGCACAACGTAAAACATAACAAAATGGGCAGAATAAAAGAAAAAAGACACAAGAGGCTCAATAAATCCCCCCTATTGTGTTTCATGGGTCTATGCCCTTTTTGTCACGCTTTACAAGGCCAGGAAAAGACCCTGCAAGGAGGAAACTTTATCTGTTTATTTTTGTTGTCTACATGGGCCAATAAAGAGTGTTATTTCTAACTGTGGACGGTTGCATTGGAATCTTGTCTACCATACCACCAAATATCCACACAAAGCTATGTTTGATGTTAAACTTTTGGTTTTTGTATACACAATTATGCTGGGTTCACACCAGCGTTCGGCTCTCTGTTATCAGGTTTCCGTCTTCTGCATGCATGGACGCCGATGAGCTGAAATCGTGACAGGCAAGTGCCGGGGGGCCCCCAGAGGCTCTGTGGGCCCCGGCACTTGTCCGACTATGCCGAGCTGACCGGGACCATTTTGTTAGGGCCGGGCCGCGGGGCCCCGCTAAGCGCGGGGCCCCGGGCGGTTGCCCGGCTCGCCCGGCCCTGGATCCGCCCCTGCTTGCACCCCAAGGGCATGCTAGCCACAAGAACCTCCATATCAATGTTGCCAGCCAAAGGTGCCCGGTAACAGTGCGTGCCAGTCTCAGGAGCACCCACAAGGATCCTAAATTCTTTAAAAAAACTATAAGATTATTTCCATAGGGGTATTTAGGTAGAACGGTTTGTCACTTAGAGGGCACTTGGCTTGAAAAGGTTCAGAAACACTTACCCCTCGTTCACATCTGCGTTTGGTAATCCATTTGGGGAGTCCGCATGGGGACCCCCTGAACGGACTACCAAACCCATTTGCAAGCGCGTGCGGTAAAAGCACACAGACCCCATAGACTATAATGAGGTCCATGTGCTTGCCGCGCAATCTTCGCACTGAACATACAGAGAGGAAAGTAGACTATGAAGTACTTTCCTGTCCGCATGTTCTGTGCAGATATCGGGCAGCAAGCACATGGGCCCCATTATAGTCTATGGGCATCTGTGTGCTTTTACTGCACAGCGCTTAAAATTGTGTTTGATATTCCGTTCGGGTGGGGGGGGTCTCCCCCGAACGGAACACCAAACACGGATGTGAACGAGCGGTAACATAATGTGATAACTCCATGACTAGATGAAGTGTCTCCTCCCGTCATGACTAGTAAAGATAAATAAGCATAAGGTTCTAAAAGCTTGACTTGACTTTTTGAGTTTAGGAATCTCAGTGAGGATATCCCACCATAGGAAAGGTCATTACTTGCTGTTACACATGCTAGGACCAGTTTAGGGTGGAAATACCACTTGACAATCACACTTTGTTCCTGGATGTCCCTATATGGTAACAGAGCAGCCGGCTGTGCTACTGGGTATCACAAAGAAACCTCCTGCACCACTTATATTGTGGTCAACAGAAGCCACATCACTTGTGACTGAAGCAAAATGAGGCATATCTGGATGTTGTGGGATGTCGCAGTTACATTGTGAACTCAGGCTAGGGCTACATGGTGGACTCCTGACAAGCAACCAAAGATGGCTATGGCCTGCAACTCCTTCACCAATGGAGTCACATTATGAACCCAAGGTTTATGTGACTACAACTTTTAGTCACAAAAATATCAAACTGCTTATAAGGCCAAGGCACCACGTGGCTTAAACTTGTGAATCCCATCCAGTAGCGTAACTAGGAATGGCAGGGCCCCATGGCGAACTTTTGACATGCCCCCCCCCCCCACTCCTGCACACTCTATGCCCCAGAATGGCCCCTGTACACAGTATTATGCCCCACTGTGGACACCCATGAACAATTATTATACTCTGGGGTCTTTTCAGACCCCAGAGTATAATGATCGAAGACCCAAGGGGGGGGGGGGGGGGGATACAGACATAAAAAACCACTGTCACTTAGCTATCCCCGAAACCGTTGCAGTCCTCAATGGTGTCAGCCATCTTGCTTGACGTTTGGACCGGGCCTCCGATCATTATACTGATACATTATATCTGAAAAGACTCCCGAGTATAATAATAGTGTTTGTGGGGTCCGCGGTGTCACTTACCGATCCCGGCCCCTGTCAGGATAGGTAAGTAAATATATATGACCCATTACCGGCTGGAGCAACTCCAGCCGGTAACGGCCTATTAAGAAAAAAAAAACGCAACAGTAGCTGCTGTCGCTGGGCCCCTAATGTCCTGGGCCCTGTGGCAGCTCCTATCAATGCTACCCCGGTAGTTATGCCCCTGATCCCATTGCAGAAATGCTGCAATTTTCTAAGCCTTCGCGATTTTGGAAATCGCAGCATGACAATTACACATATGGAAATGCTGCTGGTTTCCCTATAGGTATAATTGAAGCAGAAAGTCTACAGAGGAAGGATCTGCGGACTTTCTGTGAAAAGTGCTGTGGAAAAAACAGCAATGCGTTTCCACCTCAGTTTTTCCCGCAATGTTTTTTTCTCTGAAACCTGCTACGTGGGGACTTAACCTAAGCATCAGTTTATGCTCCCTACTGGTTGCAATGAGACTCAATTTACATAGGAAAAGGTTTTTTTTTTCTAAGACCCCACATAGCAATGCCGCAACGCATCACGTTTTTTCTCAAAAAGTTTGCAGAGATTTCCTCTGCAGACTTTCACCTTCAATTCTAACGATAGGGAAACCGTCAGCATTTCCGTAGATATAATTGACATGTTGCAATTTACAAAAATGTGATGGTTTTGGAAATTGCAGCATTTCCACTTCATAGATTTTTCTTGAATGTGTCTGCGTTTTTTTGCCGCAGTGTTTTTTGACATCTGGCCACCTGAACTTAAGGAGAATTGTAAGAGATTTCACAGTTGTGTGACAAAGTCTCCTTGTTTCCCCAGCCCCCCAGTGCATCTGCTTTGTTGTCATAGACATCTCCTCCATTGTGTACACTACTTCGTGCACGACTACCAGATGCTGCAGCCACTTCACATCCTTCATTAGCTCCTCTTCACATGTGTCCTGCCAGGCAGCCACTTGCATGCTGGGAGTTGTAGTTTCTCCCGCCCCCTTTATTCTATTGGCTGCTGCTGGCCCCGCCCCTTACTCTGCTAGTAGTCTTTACTGAGCGTGCGCGTGGAGGTTTCAGTACCAGAGAACGACAAGTGTGAACATGGTCGGTTTGAGATTAGGAGCTGCTGCTGCTGCTGACCAGCTTCGTGTCCTGCTGATCAGCGGGGTCCGGCACAGCAGGTGAGTACTGGCTGGTATATGGGGGGTATAGACCTCAAGCCCCCTGAGCTCTGGCTCGTGCCATCACTCGTATATGTGGCTTTATTTTGGTCGGGGTATCCGCTGGTCTCCATAGTAACCGCTGCACAACCTGACCACACAGGCTGCGACCAGGAGGAGGCAAGGGTGCAGTGGAGGAGGATGAGTGGGGGGCTGCCGGGGATATTACTTATATTTTAGGTTTCCTTCACACAGGGTTTGTCAAGAACTTTATTTTTTTCAGTAAGAACTCCTTTCTATGTTATTATTGACGGTATATCCCAGCTAAACTGTTACCTAAAATAATTGGAGCGACTCGCCCCTCAGGCTTCTGTCACACACTGTGGTGGCTTGTTAAAGTGCCATGTATTGTATGTAATGCCATATACCATGTACACAGAACAATGCTGCCACACTCCTGTATGTGATACCGCCCTCACGTGGGCTTCTACATAGCTGTCCATGGTAATGGGGACTTACCTGTGATGGGATCACTAAGGCCTTATTCATCTGTATTTGGCAGGTTTGTCATTTCCATGTAGATCACAGACCACATGCACACCTATCGATTGTAATGGGCACATGCAGACGTCCATACGCTGAACAATCTGTAGGGAAAGAAACAGGACATGTTTTATGTTGGTCCATTCTGCAGATTTAAAAGCCCCATTTTGGTCTACGAGACCTTGAAAATAATGGACAGGGTATGAACGCCATGTTTCTGTTTTTCATGGACCCACAGACACTATTAATTATGGTAAAATAAATCATATATATATATATATATATATATATATATATATATATATATATATATATATATATTTCTCTCTATATTGGCTTTTTTTTTTTTTAACAAAAAAGAGAACTAGATCATCCATGGACAGCACGCAACCCAAAAATAAAGCAGTATGGGCTCATTCACGTGGTGGTATTTGGCCCTGATTTTGAGGTAAACTAAGCCTGAAGATCTGTGCCAAATTTCAACCTGATTCTGCTTCACATTGTTTTCAATGAGAACCCGAACCCTATAACCCCCTGCTCAACCAGCTGATTTAGCCACACACCCTACAGTGCGAACCCCTCCGGTGACTAGTCCTGGTCATCTGAGCCTGATCTGTGGGTGACAACTGCGGTGCAAAGTCAAGGGTCACATAAGAGGTATTTGGGGCCTCAGATTCCTCTTCTGTTTTAGCTGGGTGAACGTACATGCAGATACATTATGGTGCAATCTGTTAAAACAACTTTATTTAAAAGGTTATTGCGCTGTGGTGACACTGAAGTGTGGACTGTGATACCCCCTACCAGCTTGTAGATGAGCGAGGACCCCACCCATAGTATAATGGAGGCACTTGTGTTTTCATTGGCAGGCCGCTTACCTAACCCTGGCTTATTAACCCCCCTCCCCCCTTCCATGGCAGGCTACTCCTGGGGTAACAATGTCACCAGTGACCACTTATACTATGAAGAGCTTCATTTACATGAGAAAAGATTAGATTAAATGGAATAGTTTCATTACCATATGTAGGGATGATCTGTATGGAGGGAACATTCCTATGGGAATCCTCCTATTCTTCCTCAGATCCTTAAATTTACATAAGACAAGGTCTTTGTTGGCACAGACATTAGCTCAGACCCCCAAGGTTATAGGTAACAATTGGACTGCCACCATCTAGATGTAATCCCTCCTCATACACATGAGAATGTTTACAGGATTTGCTGACTGTCTCCTGCTTAGTTCCAGCAAGAAAAGCTATTGGATTAGAAGAAATCCTACAATTTGTAGTTACATGTGTCATCAGTTTTATTACTATACTCTAAGGGAGCGTTCACACTACCGTCGGTGTCCGACATCTAGTGTCCGCTCAAAATCTGTCACGGACACTAGGAGCGGACACTAGATGTGTCCGTGACACCTGTCATTCACTTGAATGGGCATCGGGTGCGTTCTTTTGCACTCCGTGCCCGTCCTTCCCTGTCCGCAAGAGAAGATGTCCGACTTCTCAAGCGGACAGAGGAACCCTGCATGCAGGGCTTTTCTGTCCGCTTGAGAAGTCGGACATCTTCTCTTGCGGACAGAGAAGGACGGGCACGGAGTGCAAAAGAACGCACCCGATGCCCATTCAAGTGAATGACAGGTGTCACGGACACATCTAGTGTCCGTGACAGATTTTGAGCGGACACTAGGAGCGGACACTACATGTCGGACACCGACGGTAGTGTGAACGCCCCCTAATGGTGGCCACACACATTAGGATTCAGTAGGCAAACTATAGTTGTTCAAACTGCCCAGAAATGGTCCGGGACCCTGGGCTGATAGTGAATTGGAAATACTGGGAATGTTCTTGCAGCACAAAGTTGTCCATGGACTGTTGGCCAGTGTCTGCCATTGGTCAACTAAAACAACCATTTGTAGGTAAATTCCACCGGACAAATTGTCACTTTGCTTGAACTTGTCCACTATGAAGCCCTTCTAGACCAGTGTGTAAGTAACCGGTAGCTATTAGGTAGCAGGACATTACCAGCATATACCTGTTACATTCCCCAAGGGAAAACCTATAGAGAAAAACATGGTGTTTCACTCCTAAAAATATAACTGCATTAAAAATGCATCCAGTCTGAATTCACCCACAGATGTGCAGAAATCTTCAGCAGATGTGTACACCATTAGAGATGAGCGAACAGTGTTCTATCGAACACATGTTCGATCGGATATCAGGGTGTACGCCATGTTCGAATCGAATCGAACACCACGTGGTAAAGTGCGCCAAAATTCGATTCCCCTCCCACCTTCCCTGGCGCCTTTTTTGCACCAATAACAGCGCAGGGGAGGTGGGACAGGAACTACGACACTGGGGGCATTGAAAAAAATTGGAAAAAGTCATTGGCTGCCGAAATCAGGTGACCTCCATTTTAGACGAATAGTGGATTTCAAATCCGGGTCATATGAGAATGTGAACTTTGTGACTATGAGACAGGGATAGCTGTACAGGCAGGGATAGCTAGGGATAACCTTTATTTAGGGGGGAATGTTATTAAAAATAACTTTTTGGGGCTCTATCGGGTGTGTAATTGTGATTTTTGTGAGATAAACTTTTTCCCATAGGGATGCATTGGCCAGCGCTGATTGGCCGAATTCCGTACTCTGGCCAATCAGCGCTGGCCAATGCATTCTATTAGCTTGATGAAGCAGAGTGTGCACAAGGGTTCAAGCGCACCCTCGGCTCTGATGTAGCAGAGCCGAGGCTGCACAAGGGTTCAAGCGCACCCTCGGCTCTGATGTAGGAGAGCCGAGGGTGCACTTGAACCCTTGTGCACCCTCAGCTCTGCTACATCAGAGCCGAGGGTGCGCTTGAACCCTTGTGCACACTCTGCTTCATCAAGCTAATAGAATGCATTGGCCAGCGCTGATTGGCCAATGTATTCTATTAGCCTGATGAAGTAGAGCTGAATGTGTGTGCTAAGCACACACATTCAGCTCTACTTCATCGGGCTAATAGAATGCATTGGCCAGAGTACGGAACTCGACCAATCAGCGCTGGCTCTGCTGGAGGAGGCGGAGTCTAAGATCGCTCCACACCAGTCTCCATTCAGGTCCGACCTTAGACTCCGCCTTAGAGCCAGCGCTGATTGGCCGAAGGCTGGCCAATGCATTCCTATGCGAATGCAGAGACTTAGCAGTGCTGAGTCAGTTTTGCTCAACTACACATCTGATGCACACTCGGCACTGCTACATCAGATGTAGCAATCTGATGTAGCAGAGCCGAGGGTGCACTAGAACCCCTGTGCAAACTCAGTTCACGCTAATAGAATGCATTGGCCAGCGCTGATTGGCCAATGCATTCTATTAGCCCGATGAAGTAGTGCTGAATGTGTGTGCTAAGCACACACATTCAGCACTGCTTCATCACGCCAATACAATGCATTAGCCAGTGCTGATTGGCCAGAGTACGGAATTCGGCCAATCAGCGCTGGCTCTGCCGGAGGAGGCGGAGTCTAAGGTCGGACCTGAATGGAGACTGGTGTGGAGCGATCTTAGACTCCGCCTCCTCCAGCAGAGCCAGCGCTGATTGGTCGAGTTCCGTACTCTGGCCAATCAGCGCTGGCCAATGCATTCTATTAGCCCGATGAAGTAGAGCTGAATGTGTGTGCTTAGCACACACATTCAGCTCTACTTCATCAGGCTAATAGAATACATTGGCCAATCAGCGCTGGCCAATGCATTCTATTAGCTTGATGAAGCAGAGTGTGCACAAGGGTTCAAGCGCACCCTCGGCTCTGATGTAGCAGAGCTGAGGGTGCACAAGGGTTCAAGTGCACCCTCGGCTCTCCTACATCAGAGCCGAGGGTGCGCTTGAACCCTTGTGCAGCCTCGGCTCTGCTACATCAGAGCCGAGGGTGCGCTTGAACCCTTGTGCACACTCTGCTTCATCAAGCTAATAGAATGCATTGGCCAGCACTGATTGGCCAGAGTACGGAATTCGGCCAATCAGCGCTGGCCAATGCATTCTATTAGCCCGATGAAGTAGAGCTGAATGTGTGTGCTAAGCACACACATTCAGCACTGCTTCATCACGCCAATACAATGCATTAGCCAGTGCTGATTGGCCAGAGTACGGAATTCGGCCAATCAGCGCTGGCTCTGCCGGAGGAGGCGGAGTCTAAGGTCGGACCTGAATGGAGACTGGTGTGGAGCGATCTTAGACTCCGCCTCCTCCAGCAGAGCCAGCGCTGATTGGTCGAGTTCCGTACTCTGGCCAATCAGCGCTGGCCAATGCATTCTATTAGCCCGATGAAGTAGAGCTGAATGTGTGTGCTTAGCACACACATTCAGCTCTACTTCATCAGGCTAATAGAATACATTGGCCAATCAGCGCTGGCCAATGCATTCTATTAGCTTGATGAAGCAGAGTGTGCACAAGGGTTCAAGCGCACCCTCGGCTCTGATGTAGCAGAGCTGAGGGTGCACAAGGGTTCAAGTGCACCCTCGGCTCTCCTACATCAGAGCCGAGGGTGCGCTTGAACCCTTGTGCAGCCTCGGCTCTGCTACATCAGAGCCGAGGGTGCGCTTGAACCCTTGTGCACACTCTGCTTCATCAAGCTAATAGAATGCATTGGCCAGCACTGATTGGCCAGAGTACGGAATTCGGCCAATCAGCGCTGGCCAATGCATTCTATTAGCCCGATGAAGTAGAGCTGAATGTGTGTGCTAAGCACACACATTCAGCACTGCTTCATCACGCCAATACAATGCATTAGCCAGTGCTGATTGGCCAGAGTACGGAATTCGGCCAATCAGCGCTGGCTCTGCCGGAGGAGGCGGAGTCTAAGGTCGGACCTGAATGGAGACTGGTGTGGAGCGATCTTAGACTCCGCCTCCTCCAGCAGAGCCAGCGCTGATTGGTCGAGTTCCGTACTCTGGCCAATCAGCGCTGGCCAATGCATTCTATTAGCCCGATGAAGTAGAGCTGAATGTGTGTGCTTAGCACACACATTCAGCTCTACTTCATCAGGCTAATAGAATACATTGGCCAATCAGCGCTGGCCAATGCATTCTATTAGCTTGATGAAGCAGAGTGTGCACAAGGGTTCAAGCGCACCCTCGGCTCTGATGTAGCAGAGCTGAGGGTGCACAAGGGTTCAAGTGCACCCTCGGCTCTCCTACATCAGAGCCGAGGGTGCGCTTGAACCCTTGTGCAGCCTCGGCTCTGCTACATCAGAGCCGAGGGTGCGCTTGAACCCTTGTGCACACTCTGCTTCATCAAGCTAATAGAATGCATTGGCCAGCACTGATTGGCCAGAGTACGGAATTCGGCCAATCAGCGCTGGCCAATGCATTCTATTAGCCCGATGAAGTAGAGCTGAATGTGTGTGCTAAGCACACACATTCAGCACTGCTTCATCACGCCAATACAATGCATTAGCCAGTGCTGATTGGCCAGAGTACGGAATTCGGCCAATCAGCACTGGCTAATGCATTGTATTGGCTTGATGAAGCAGTGCTGAATGTGTGTGCTTAGCACACACATTCAGCTCTACTTCATCGGGCTAATAGAATGCATTGGCCAATCAGCGCTGGCCAATGCATTCTATTAGCGTGAACTGAGTTTGCACAGGGGTTCTAGTGCACCCTCGGCTCTGCTACATCAGATTGCTACATCTGATGTAGCAGTGCCGAGTGTGCATCAGATGTGTAGTTGAGCAAAACTGACTCAGCACTGCTAAGTCTGCATTCGCATAGGAATGCATTGGCCAGCCTTCGGCCAATCAGCGCTGGCTCTGCCGGAGGAGGCGGAGTCTAAGGTCGGACCTGAATGGAGACTGGTGTGGAGCGATCTTAGACTCCGCCTCCTCCAGCAGAGCCAGCGCTGATTGGTCGAGTTCCGTACTCTGGCCAATCAGCACTGGCCAATGCATTTCTATGGGGAAAAGTTAGCTTGCGAAAATCGCAAACTGACAGGGATTTCCATGAAATAAAGTGACTTTTATGCCCCCAGACATGCTTCCCCTGCTGTCCCAGTGTCATTCCAGGGTGTTGGTATCATTTCCTGGGGTGTCATAGTGGACTTGGTGACCCTCCAGACACGAATTTGGGTTTCCCCCTTAACGAGTTTATGTTCCCCATAGACTATAATGGGGTTCGAAACCCATTCGAACACTCGAACAGTGAGCGGCTGTTCGAATCGAATTTCGAACCTCGAACATTTTAGTGTTCGCTCATCTCTATACACCATCCCGGAGAGAGCAGCGTGTGTATCCTCTTCCATTGTACACAAACCAAAGATGAGGCGATATATATATATATATATATATATATATATATATATAATTTTTATATTTTTTTTTCTAATAGTTGATCTGAAAATATGGTAACTGTCTCCAAAATAAAGCATTGACCTGAGTAAACCTTCCTGGGGAATGCCTAAAAGCCATGTTTATGAATAGTATCCACTGCCATTGGTCTGTGTTACTGTTATTGTGTGTCCTATATAACTGGTTGTGGACGTGCAGGGTTCCCTGCTATGTCCCATGATTCCCTGCTGCTGCTGATATACACCCAGTCTAGTAAAAGTGAAAATGTTTCTATCTCAGCTGAGCAGGGAGGAGATAAGAGGACCGGAGGAATTCCTCACCACTTCTTACACCCTTAGTGGATGTGTCACCACTTCTGAGGCTTCAGCTTTGCTGAATGTCTTATTAATCCAGACTGGAACTTGCCACATTTCTACTATTGCATCAGACAGTGCTGGAAATGGGAAATAAGTGGGAGTGAGGGTTAGTTGGCTATATGTAGTACATAAAAGTGAGTGTGAGTCCTGTGTATGTGACCACCCGGTAACCTGATATGTGTAAGCTATCTCTCATCCTTGGTGGTCCAGTCCAGATGTATGACAGTAGTGACATGGGAATGCAGACAGTCAGGATATGGCCTTTTTCTGCTATGTGACCTGAGGGACTCTATACAGGTCATTAGGTCTGTTACGGTGATACCAAACAGCCCACTACAGATATTCTCTAAGGACACGGACAAAGACCTTCTCATAGCTGTAAATATATACTGCTAGTGGGTTAGTTCTATCTGTGCAGCCCCTGAGATCACAGCAATGTTCTAGCTTTAGCATTTACACTACATGTAAGGCTGGGTGTACACAGTACATTTTTGCTCATAAAGACACCAAGCCTTTTATCACATGTGTACAATTATTATACTACAATACACCAAACCCTGAATAATCCTAATTTCTCATACCTGCGTAGGCCTTTAGGGTAAGTTCACACAGGGTTTTTTGGTCAGGATTTTCAGGCCATATCCGCCTCAAAATCCTGACCAAAAAGACGGCTCCCATTGAAATGGGAACTGGTCAGTTCTTTTTTTTCCGGCAACTGTTTGTTCCGGCTCCCGGAAAAAAGAAACGACATGCTCATTCTTTCAGGCGGAGTCTCCTGGCGACATCCACCTGAAGACTCCTCCCTCCCGACTAGGTCCATTCATTGGACCTAATCCGGAGCGGAGTGTGCGACTGGATGCCGGTGCACTACAATGTCATCCAGTTGCAGCTACCCATATTTTGGTCAGGATCCTGAGGTGGCCTCCGCCTCAGGTTCCAGGTCAAAAAACCCAGTGTGAACTTACCCTTAGGGTGTGTGACTATTCAGGTAACGGTTCTGTAGCCTGGTTTCACAAGCCTTGTCTAAGTGAAGTATATGGTTTCTGTAACCTTACCTGTACAAGCTTTGTGGATGAAGAGGCGAGCACTTCGCCCACAATTTGTACTGCAAGTGTATATGGGCACATGATCCCATTTAGTCATTCTGCCTGTTGTTGTACATCTTAGACTTTCTGCTATTGCTAATAGGGTCTCTGTATTTAGCCGACTTGTGGTGTTGGACTTTACGCTGCTACATGAAGGCAGGTTACTAGCCACAACTTCAGTGTACAGCGTCCAGATCCTCACCCAGGGAGGGGGGTGGAGAGCAGTAACCAAGCAGAAAGAATCCATTTTACTCCTTCTCTCCTTCACGTAGCCTCAGTCTCTTAAAGATTTATCAGGCTGTTCCTGCTGGGGGGGAAGGGGGAGGCTTTCCACTGAAGGGGAGGGGGGGGGACTATACACATCTTCTAAAGTTTACATTCAGTTTCTGTAAACTGTTTGCAGGGTCAGTGCTGCACATTAATGGACAGTATAATATATAGACTATATTACAAATGCCCACAGGTTCTTAATAGGGATACAATGTCTTAGATGGACACCATAAACACAGAGTGCCTGCATTTCTGTACTGTCTACTTGGAAGTGCTCCATGAACAGATCAGGGATTATAGCACTTCCATTAAAGGGGTATTCTGTGTCAAACATATGACATATCCACAGAATATGACCTAAATGTCCAATAGACTTTGTTGGGACCCACACCTATCTATGGAATGGCGGTCCCTCGCAGTACCCTGGCTGCACATGCATAGCTGTGCCAACTCACTTTTGTGGGAATATTCAGATACAAATGCCTCTTAACTTCAATGGGATTTTTTTGGGTGGTCACTGCTATCAGTAGCCTGCCTTGCAAACTATAGCTGAATCAGCTTTTTATTTATTTTCCAGTAAACAAAATCTCATAGGCAAATCACTGAAGCCATCACTTCTAAGGCTGGATTCACACCAGCACTTGAACTCCATTTGGGCTTTCGTCCCTGAACCCACTTAAGGGTGAATGGACACAGCCGTATGACAATACCGCACAGTTTTCACAACAATAATAGTTTTGCGATGTATCCAGTCCATTCAGTTCTGTCACAAAGGAGATGATAAATTTGATCTGTAGCAGAGGACTTGGTTAATAGGAAATCGGATAATCCCTGTGCCCTTCCCCTTTCACCAGTCCTGGGGTGGGATTGTAATTACACGTGTAGGATTGAGGAGTAATCCCATTGTTTCAGTATGTAGGATAATAAGTAGGAGGCCATTCCTTGGCCCTGTGAGCACAATGGCCCTATATCTTCTGTTTCCTAATTGAGGACACCCTGTAATTGAGATAACTGTAGACCTATGCGCCCTGTACACCTCTATAACGCCATGTGTGGTTAGACTGCCTGCTTGGTATCTTGGTTGGTCATGAATTGTCTTTGAGCTTGTTTACCATATGGAGGTTAACCTGTGATTCTTACTTCATTATTGAATAACACTGTTTTTCTTTGACAGTTATTCAGCATGTGCCTTTAGTACTGCTCCTCAACAGAGAAATCCTGGGACCGCAAGAAGTGGTGGAAGTAACGGCAGCGGTGGCGATGGTGGTAGCGATGATGATCAGTCATCACTGCAGAAGAAGACCATGAAGCTTGAGGCAGAAGTTCAGGAATTAAAAGTAAGTTCCTTGTAAGATGAGATTTATAGTGGCCATAATAAGGAAGTATCGTACCCTGTGAAAATGATCTGTTCAGCTCCCAAATCTATTGATCTATAGCATATTGAGTTTTCTCCTGAATATAACCATATTAATATTAGTAGACAATTGTTAAACTTTTGCAAGTATAAGTAGCTAAAAATTTTGCAGAGTTGTAAAGATTTTCTGTAACAGCCTTAGTTCTGTCAGCCTTGTTTTGATTGGTTACCAATGGATATGACCATGAATGCAGGAACTTTCCATTCTGTCTGATAGTCAGACATGATTTCCTTATTGTGGCCGGGTATCTTCTCGTGCAGGAGCACAGAAACTGTACATGCATTAATCCAGTCAGATGTATTTTTGGTTATGATATATGTATACATGCTAGTCTGTGATCTCAGGCTGTAACTAGAACATTCGACACAGATTTATTACTGGAAACCTGGCTCCGCATTTTAGGCTAATAACTGTGACATTAGAAAAGGCAGGCATGCACGTTTTATTTAGTTTTGGGTAACTTCCATGAGCAATGTGTAGATATTACATCTCGCTGTACATCCTCCAGCTAAGACCTGTAGGGAAACTGTACTTATAGTAGCAGAAGCCAAAAGTGCACAGCTCTTACAGTGTACTGCCAGTGAACATATAATGACACACTATATTTGGTGGGGTTTGATTTTTAGGCCATGTTTGACAGGTCCTTTCCTCTGGGTGATATATTCAAAGAGGCTGGAATGAATATCCATGACTATCCAGGAGGCGTAAATAAATATACACTACTGTACATGTCTTCAGTGCACTAGCTGTTTATTCATGGCACACTGACATATTAATTTTTTTTTTTTTCCCTGATCAGTTTATTTGTTGTGGGACGCCCATTTCCTATCCTATCCTTCCAGTAATGCGCAAAAACTACTCGCACAGAAGCTATTTCTTCAGGACTCCTGAGCATGAATAAGGGCCTATTCTATTCTTTGCATGGAACTTGTGTAGTAATTATATCTATCCATAAAATCAGTGAGGCGACCATTTAGAAATGACTGAAGGATTTCCATTCACAAAATGAATGTAATATAAAATATGTCCCATCTGACATTGTGTACTATACTTTGCTAATAAACTTTTCTTTTTTTTTTTTTGCTAGGAGCGTTACGAAAGAGCTGTACATGACTCTGAGTATGTTCTTAGAAGAACAAAGAAGTTTGTAGAAGATGCAAAACTCTTTGGTATGAATCTCGATTCTTTTTAAGTTTAAACGGATCCTATCATACAACCCCCCCCCCCCCCCCTTTTTTTTTTCTTCTGAGTAACAAGTCAGAATAGCCTTAAAGGCTATTCTTCTCCTACCTTTTGTTGTCTGCTCCGCGCCACCATTCCGTAGGCATCCTGGTTCTTGTCGGTATGCAAATGAGTTCTCTTGCAGCACTGGGGGTGGCCACAGCATTCAAACAGCACTGGGGGTGTCCTCAGTGCTGTGAGAGAACTCTCTAGCGCCGCCTCCATCTTTGTCAGTAGAGTCTTCTTCATTCTCTTCTTCCGGTGGTGGCTTGCACAGTATTGTAAGCGGCCATCTTCTCGTGGTCTGTGGGCATGCGCAGTCTGCTCTGCCCGAGGCCTAGAAGTTGCAAGCCACCAGAAGAGGACGCTGCTGACAAAGATGGAGGCGGCGCTGGAGAAAGTTCTCTCACAGCACTGGGGCCCGCCCCCAGAGCTGTGAGAGAACTCATTTGCATGCCGACAAGAAATGGGATTCCTACGGAACGGCGTTACGGAGAAGACAACGAAAGATAGGAGAAGAATAGCCTTTCTTAAGGCTATTCCGACGTGTTACTCGGTAAAAAAAAAAAAGGAGTTGTATGATAGGATCCCTTTAATATTCCTGTGATCACTTTTTAACAAACTGCATGTCAATAATGCATGTGTATAAAGGAAATGCTTCTTTGCTTCACATCTCTGGCTCCTATCCTGCTTACCTGACACTCACTTTGAAATCCTTTCTTAATCCATCTTTCTACAGAAATAGCAAGTGGTATTGTTATATAGGAATCTATGGAGAGGGGAGGGCAGAGGAGTGAGCTTTAATTGAGTGAGAGTAGACTATGGCATGGACAGACTTCTGGATTAGGAAGTTTCTGTCCCACCCCAGGTCTTCCCAATATATTGCAGACATCACAACTAGAGATGAGCAAGTACTGTTCGGATCAGCCGATCCGAACAGCACGCACCATAGAAATGAATGGATGCACCTGGTACTTCCGCTTTGACGCCGGCCGCTTAACCCCCCGCGTGCCGGCTACGTCCATTCATTTCTATGCGAGCGTGCTGTTCGGATCGGCTGAACCGAACAGTACTCGCTCATCTCTAATCACAACAGCTAGTCTCCATCCACAAGCTCAGGGAAAACAGAATATTTATAGATACAGCTGCCCAAAGGAAAAATGGGCAAAATTTGTTAATTTGATTCACTTTACAAGCCACAGAGCAGGATTGGATATTGGTCATATACACGTGGGTGATGAGGGTAGAGTTAGTGAAGCGAAATACGACTGCTGCTGTAAACAATGCTTGGGTGCAGGATTTTGTTTTTTAAGCACATAATAGAAAATGTACTAAGGCTAGTATTTATTGTGGCTTAAACAAGGCATGTTGTTATAAATTGTAGTAAAGGCTTCTTACTAAATTTGCACCAGACACTGAAATCCTAACCCTATGGTAATATATTACTTTATACTTTAAAAACAAAAAAAAACCTCACTATTTTATCACATGTTAAAATTTCATGCTTCCACTCTCTTCCTCTTTTGCAGGTATTCAGAGTTTATGTCGGGACTTGGTGGAGGTGGCAGATCTCTTAGAGGTGTCACTGAAGGAAACAAAGGAGAGCGGAATGATCGCGACATCAGAAATCTTAATTCCAATTGACGAGAAACTGCAACGAGTTTTCAAGAAACATGGACTAAAGAAAATGACCCCTGTGGGAGGAGACTATGATCCTTATGATCATGAAGTAGTCTGTCATGTGCCTGCAGAGGGAAGGAGACCTGGGAGTGTGGCCACAATACGACAAGAAGGCTACAAACTACATGGTAGAACCATACGTCACGCTCGCGTTGGCATTGCAGTGCTGACACCCAAGTGACAAATCTCCTTCTAGGTTCCTCTGAAGAATCCCCCTTATTTATTATAAATAGAGTTTAGATTACTAGTTTTTAATGTTTGTCCTCTTTTACTTCACCTGGTGACGTTATTCAAGCTGCTACTCCATGGCTGGAGTGCCTTAACTTGACCTCATGTTGGTACAGTCCTTGCGCTGTGCTGTACAATCATCTCTGGGATTACGGGACCCTCTCGCATCTTTATATATTTGGACTTTTACTTAGATAGAACAATGAAAATTCAGAAATATATTTTCTATAGAAGAGACAATTTGTTTCCATAGTGTAGGCACCCTTTAAAAACCTGGCACAAAAATGGGCAAACCAGAGCAGTTGCCCATAGTAGCCAGATCACTCTTTACATTGGCACATTCAGACCGTTTCAAATGTTTACAAACCTTGACCCTAAATTGAGTAAATGATCATTGAGAGATACCGCACAGACTAGTCTGTATCTATAACAGGGGTCATGGCTTACAGGTACCTTAAAATGTTCCAGGTTTATTACTGGCATCACCATTACCTTGTCACAAAATATTGGTGCAAAGCCAGCCAACCAAGAGCTGACCTAAGCGTCTAACATGTCTGGAAAGATGTATCGGAGAGGTACATTTAGTGCAGTTCACCTATTCGGTCTCGTTTTATGCTGACAGTAATAACACTCAATCATTGTGTATGAAGAATAGTGTTTCTTCTACAACCACCTTGGATGTTTACAGATACCAGGCTGCTAGTATGTAATAATACTGTCCCGATGTGTTCCTACTGAGTGGTTGGTCCCTGCGTTGTTCATACAGGGGTAATATGTGAAAAAATGGATAGTTACCGATTTTTGGTGCAATGCAGGTGGGATCTCCTACCATTAGTACGACAAGGCTTCTGTTTTCTTATTCACTTTTGTCTAATGTTTGTATTGTTTTTTAAAGGGGTTTTATTATATAGGGGGGTTTGTAAGATCTACATTTCATGCTTGTGGAATGAAGGAGAAATGTTTCCCCACCGGGCCATTTATAATGTACTTCAGGGTACCATATTGTACCTCATCTACCTCTGTACATACCAGTAAGGTGGCCTTATGACTGTATATGTGTACTTACATAGTCTACTGTGAACATGCTATAACTCTTACACTCAATTCTATGGAGCTTATGTGTTGCTAGAGAAGCATGTGACATTGTCATTGTGTGCCTCTGATGGTCTTGTACAGAAGTGCAACAAAGCATGAAATGTGTCTATTCAGGGGACACTCGCTGTTTGTTTTGTTTTGTTTCTGTTTTTTACCAATTCTGTGTTTCACCAAATAAAATGATTTCATGGGCACATTAGTTCTGTACTTTTTTTTTTTTTTGTTTAATGACACAATATCAGCCATGTCAGATGGTGACATTGTGTCTACAGGACTTGCTTAATGTCTGTCTCTAAGCTAGACAAGGGTAATGCCTGACAGTAATACTACCATGAGATCTGTGCTGTGAGTAGCTTGGGGAACTGACTAGTGAAATATGTATATAGTGTAAAAAGCATAGTACAAGTGTCACAATATGTACAACCTTTTTAGTTTGACTTTTGTTAGGCTTGGTTCACATCTCCGCTTGGGGTTTCAATTCGGGAGGGTCTGCTTGGGGGCCCCTCCTAATCCACATAAGAAAAGCGGTTCCCTTAGAAAACCTGTGGACCCCATAGACTATATAATAGTGTCCGCATGATTTCCTTTTAGTTTCCACACCAAAAATGTGGAGAGGTGAATGGAATGCCAGTATGGAGACCAGACTTGGAGTCTTAGAACAAACTTGCTCAGGTCTTCACCCAATATCATCCTACACATTTTATTTTCAGGCGTGTGTTCATGTTCCTCAAGCCCAAATAAAATACATGATTGAAATTGTAACTAGTGAATTTGAACTAGTAACTGGGTCAGAACACCCAAAAATATGGAAAAGAAAAAAAAAAGTCAGATGACTCTAAACTAATATAGAGGTAGTAAATCCTAACACGTAACAGTCAAAGAGCTGCTGGAGGTTGTAGGTCTCTGTGTGATGGTGACAGGAGCTATCCTAGGGTCTAGGAAAGTATACACTGAGCACTTGAAAAATAAAACTGAGCGCCTCTCTACAAGTACTCCATGTTCTAGTCATACAATAAGAGCATGCACTTCACTAGTACAGGAGTTTTACCAGTGAAATGACTGGGCTGATCTGTTGGAGCCTTCAGCAAAGGATTGTAGGTGTGGGTTAAAGTTACAGTGGTTCAGAAAAGACTGTACTGTTAAATGGCGTACCACACTCATCATCACCCTTGTCACCAAAACTTCTTTGACACTTAAGCCATACACATTAGTTTTCTATCGGCCTCCCATAAGTAAAGAATGCAGTCCATAAGTAGTGACATCAATCCAGCAGCCAAAAATATCAGTATAGGGCATGACCTGCTATTTTTGGCCAGTCATCACCCTAACCTACCCCCCCATCCCCCCCCCCCCCCCCCCCCTTGTCATTTTCTCTAACCCATTCATGGGCAATTTTTGTAGTGTCAGTTATCTGGTTAAAGAAAGCATTGCCATTAGTGCATGAAGACCTACTGAATGGCTAAGTACGTGGTAAATGGCGAATTAGCATCCATAAGAATGTGGAGATCCAAGAGAACATCGTACTGAGCATAACAATGTCTCCACCAGCTTGTGTATGGCTTTCTATAGGGCATCCAGGTACCATCTTTACCCCCCATCAGGTAAGTGATGTACATGCACCTCGTATCCTCATGATATAAAAACCTTCCCTCTGTTCTCTTCTGGTTTGAAAGGCACTTGGGCAGGTCTAGCGTTGGGTGTATTATGGCTTGTGTTTCCCAGTGGTGCCGATATGAGTAGAGTGCCTGCACACCAGGTAGCACTAGAGATGAGCGAACACTAAAATGTTCGAAATTCGATTCGAACAGCCGCTCACTGTTCGAGTGTTCGAATGGGTTTCGAACCCCATTATAGTCTATGGGGAACATAAACTCGTTAAGGGGGAAACCCAAATTCGTGTCTGGAGGGTCACCAAGTCCACTATGACACCCCAGGAAATGATACCAACACCCTGGAATGACACTGGGACAGCAGGGGAAGCATGTCTGGGGGCATAAAAGTCACTTTATTTCATGGAAATCCCTGTCAGTTTGCGATTTTCGCAAGCTAACTTTTCCCCATAGAAATGCATTGGCCAGTGCTGATTGGCCAGAGTACGGAACTCGACCAATCAGCGCTGGCTCTGCTGGAGGAGGCGGAGTCTAAGATCGCTCCACACCAGTCTCCATTCAGGTCCGACCTTAGACTCCGCCTCCTCCGGCAGAGCCAGCGCTGATTGGCCGAAGGCTGGCCAATGCATTCCTATGCGAATGCAGAGACTTAGCAGTGCTGAGTCAGTTTTGCTCAACTACACATCTGATGCACACTCGTCACTGCTACATCAGATGTAGCAATCTGATGTAGCAGAGCCGAGGGTGCACTAGAACCCCTGTGCAAACTCAGTTCACGCTAATAGAATGCATTGGCCAGCGCTGATTGGCCAATGCATTCTATTAGCCCGATGAAGTAGAGCTGAATGTGTGTGCTAAGCACACACATTCAGCACTGCTTCATCACGCCAATACAATGCATTAGCCAGTGCTGATTGGCCAGAGTACGGAATTCGGCCAATCAGCGCTGGCTCTGCTGGAGGAGGCGGAGTCTAAGGTCGGACCTGAATGGAGACTGGTGTGGAGCGATCTTAGACTCCGCCTCCTCCAGCAGAGCCAGCGCTGATTGGCCGAATTCCGTACTCTGGCCAATCAGCGCTGGCCAATGCATTCTATTAGCTTGATGAAGCAGAGTGTGCACAAGGGTTCAAGCGCACCCTCGGCTCTGATGTAGCAGAGCCGAGGGTGCACAAGGGTTCAAGTGCACCCTCGGCTCTCCTACATCAGAGCCGAGGGTGCGCTTGAACCCTTGTGCAGCCTCAGCTCTGCTACATCAGAGCCGAGGGTGCGCTTGAACCCTTGTGCACACTCTGCTTCATCAAGCTAATAGAATGCATTGGCCAGCACTGATTGGCCAGAGTACGGAATTCGGCCAATCAGCGCTGGCCAATGCATCCCTATGGGAAAAAGTTTATCTCACAAAAATCACAATTACACACCCGATAGAGCCCCAAAAAGTTATTTTTAATAACATTCCCCGCTAAATAAAGGTTATCCCTAGCTATCCCTGCCTGTACAGCTATCCCTGTCTCATAGTCACAAAGTTCACATTCTCATATGACCCGGATTTGAAATCCACTATTCGTCTAAAATGGAGGTCACCTGATTTCGGCAGCCAATGACTTTTTCCAATTTTTTTCAATGCCCCCAGTGTCATAGTTCCTGTCCCACCTCCCCTGCGCTGTTATTGGTGCAAAAAAGGCGCCAGGGAAGGTGGGAGGGGAATCGAATTTTGGCGCACTTTACCACGCGGTGTTCGATTCGATTCGAACATGGCGAACACCCTGATATCCGATCGAACATGTGTTCGATAGAACACTGTTCGCTCATCTCTAGGTAGCACCTTATCCTTACCCAGCTGTCCTAGACATGGATGTGAGACTCAAGACTGCATGTGTCACTAGTCCATTGTTGACTGTGCAATGAGCTCCATCTAGTGGGCAGCTTGTAGCCTAGCGTGGAACATTTTTAGAGATGCGCTGGAAATGTTGGGTCAAATAATATTGTGTACATTTGTAGCAGCAAGCTTAAAAAAAAAAAAAAAAAAAAAAAAAAGTCCCCCAGAGACTTCACAGAGTATCAGTGTTTTTTTGTTTTTTTTTTGTTAAACTTTATGGCCAAATGAAGGGGGCGAGAGATTTAGAGGGGGACATGAAACTGGGGGAAGATGAAAAGAGATTAAACAATGGGGTCGCTGGACGGGGACATTAAACCATGGGGATAGCTGGGGGGTGACATGTCTGCCTCTAGTTGTCCCCAGTTTAATGTCACCCTCCAGCTACCCCCACAGTTTAATGTCCCCCTTTAGCAGCTTCCAGTTATTGTTCCCCATCTAACTACCCCCACGGTTTATTGTCCACCTCCAGCTGCCCCAGTTTAATGTATTCCTCTAGTTTCTCCCAGTTTAAACTGCGATACCAGGAGAGGGGGTTCATACTGTGGGGCATATAATGGGTGACTGTAGGAGGATTATACTGTGTAGGGGCACAAAGAAAAATGGATGAGACTGGACACAGCCAAGGTAGAAGTGGGTGAAGGTAAATTTTTCCATGACGCACATGGCACATTCTGTCCCTCTTTCTATCCTTTGAAAATAGAGAGGTATGTACACAGAGCAACTGCTGTCCTTAAGCTGTAAAGGTTGATGAGCTGCAATACCAGATACAGCCTGTACACAAGAGTGGCAAACCATTTCTACGTACTTTATAGCATGGGTTCAGTGTCTCCTATGCGACACAGAGGGATTCTCCATCATACACCTTTCAATGGCCTTTACAAAAAATAGCAGTTTGTAGACCAGGGGACCCGCGAATGGAATACCAAACACCTTAAAAAGCGGTGAGCAATGAAAGTGCACAGACCCCATAGACTATAATGAGGTCCATGTGTTTTCCGTGCGGTGTCTGCACGAGTCATCTGGAGAGAAAAGCACTTCAAGAACTACTTTCCTCTCTGCATGATTCATACAGAAAACACACGAACCCCATTATAGTCTATGGGGTCCATGTACTTTCATTGCTCACCGCTTTTTAATGTGTTCGATATTCTGTTTAGAGGTTTAAATGGACTCCCTGAACAGAATACCGAACGCAGATATGAACCAGGCCTTAGCTAGTTCCCTTGTAATTCTTAGGCCGGCTTCACATCTGCATTCCGTCCCCTATCCTGCCAGCAGAACTTTTCTCTCCGCATTTTTCGTGCAGACACAGAGCAGAATCCACATGGACCTCATTATAGTCTATGGGGTCTGCCAGCTTCCTTAGGAAACCACTTTTTTATGCAGTTTAGGTTTCTGTTTAGGGGTCCCCAAGCCGTCCGAACACAGATGTGAACCAGACCTTAGTCTACTCCATTCAATCTTCCTTAAAGGGATTCTACCACTAAAACACTTTTTTTTCTAGTTACCACGTCGGAATAGCCTTTAAAAAGGCTATTCGTCTCTTACCTGTGGAAGTGCTCTCCGCCGTGCCGTTCGTTCAAAATACCGGTTTGTATCGGTATGCTAATGAGTTCTCTCGCAGCGATGGGGGCGTCCCCATCGCAGGAGCAGCGATGGGGGCGTCCCCATTGCAGCTCGAAAACTCACCGCAGCGCCGCCTCTCCGGTCTTCGGTGTCCTCCCCTTGCTTCTTCAGCGTACTGTCGGACGCCTGCACAGTACGCTCTGTTCGACGAAGATTGCCGAATGTACTGCGCATGCGCGAAATAGCGGTCCCAGCCATAGTGCGGGCACCGCACTTTCGCGCATGCGCAGTACGTTCGGCAATCTTCGCCGAACAGAGAGCATACTGCGCAGGCGTCCGACAGACGCTGAAGAGGCAAGGGGAGGACACCGAAGACCGGAGAGGCGGCGCTGCGGTGAGTTTTCGAGCTGCAATGGGGACGCCCCCATCGCTGCGAGAGAACTCATTAGCATACCGGTACAAACCGGTATTTTGAACGAACGGCGCGGCGGAGAGCACTTCCACAGGTAAGAGACGAATAGCCTTTTTAAAGGCTATTCCGACGTGGTAACTAGAAAAAAAAGTGTTTTAGTGGTAGAATCCCTTTAAGACTATCCTAATTCCTCCCCCTTTACCTACATCTATTTTTCTTCTACATATAGTCAAGTTCATTTTCCTTAGAATTCTCTACAATCACTCTGTTATTCCTACAACTACCATCTATTCCCCACATTCCTATATCCTATGTGCTGCATTGCTGTTCTTATAAGCCGTTCCCATATCTAGTACTGGCAGATTGCTCTTCACAGTGACTCACTTTCGCCCACACTCTGACAACTTCCGGACAGGAAGTGGCTGGGATACAGCATCAGCACCTGAGCACTCAGACTGAGAAGCCTCAGCCAGCAGAGGACACTGTTACTCGGCATCTGCCATACCTAGAGGCGGGTACTGCTCCAATCTGCCACCGGTAAGAACCCTTTGACCCATATGGTGTTCTGACACTTGGATCTGGCTAGTAATTGCTTGCTGCCATCTCTAGACCTGCTATCCCTAATAATGTGACTTGCACACCTCCAATGAACCACCTGTGTTTCTTACAATAGACCCTTCCTCTATGAGAGCTGATGAGAATATAATTCATATATATATATATATATATATATATATATATATATACTGCTTTTACTAAGCGAGTGATATGATGTACATATCAGTATACAGGACCTCTTCGCCTTAGTGACCCTATTACGTCCCTATTTTCAGCATGCTACTACAGCAGATCACCCCCACATTGTAGATTTTGTGAATCAAGATTGGACCATGTAATATTGCCTGGACTGTTCCCAATAGTATTCTATCTCCTGACTAGTTATCCACTTGCACCATAGGTGAGTCTGAATTGATCTCTCCTGTATGTCTCAGTTTCTCTTCTTTTGTAGTATTAATATGTATAACTAATATTAATGACATTGAGACATTATCTGCTTAGTGCATTAATATTTTACTAATGACATCTTGATGCTGTCTCAAGATAACGCATTCAATATACATGATAGATATTACTACTGATGTCATTTTTGCTAGATAATTTTGTGACTGTACTTTCATCTGTATGCGTCTATCAGAATAGATTGAGTATATTTTCTGATGTTCTATCACAACTTACAGGTCCTGATGAAGGCAGCATTGGCGAAACCGGTTACTGCTCTGTAAGAAGCTTCTTATGATTAAATCACCTCTTCATCTCAACCTAAGGAGTACTTGAATTCTTTACACTTTCTACATATTGGAGTTGGGACCCTATTGAAGCACCCTCTGAAAAATTGAAAACTTGAGTGCCGCATACACATCATACTATGATTGGCCATCTTTGCATCCTCAGCATGACTCTGCTTCTGCTGCTGCTTGTTGTGGTCAGCCCACTCTGTGCCGGACAGCCGGGAACCCCAGACCCACCTGGCAGAATAGGTAAAAGCGTCTGCATGTACTACAGACACCAGTGCAGCCTGTGTATCCCGGACTCCCCTCAATCAGGATGTGTCCACAGCCCGCTGACTGCATCGGGCAGGTGTAATGTTATAGTACATGCCGCCATATGTTCAGTGCTGATTGTCCAGCACAGGCTGGCTGGTTGTGACAGCTGGTAGCTTATGTATATATTATATAACATCTTGTATAGGTTTATCCTAGAAATTTGGGGCAGTCTGTAGTTAAAGGGCAGATGTGGATTTCTGATCCTTTACCTACTGAATTAGTATAAGGAAAATGTTGTTTTTGTACCGTGTTAGCCAGTGGGTAGGAAATATAAAAAAAAAAACTTGAAAGTCTTCAGTAGATGATACCGTTCTCGTAATATTTCACTGGGGGACACAGAAACCATGGGTATAGACCTGGTCATTAGGAGGCGCACACTAGGAACAAAAAAAGTGGTTGGCTCCGCCTACGCAGGCAATACCCTCTCACTGGCAGAATGCTCAGGCAGTTTTTTTCCTAGTGTCGTAGGAGGCAGTCACGACCTGAGTCAGGTCTTTTTGTCTTTCATCGTTTTTATTTAGTTTTTTCTTTCAGGGGCAGGGGGTTGTCAGTGTATCCGTTACACTAGTCTACCCCCTGCAGGCGCAAGCGCTCGGTTTATGAGCGCACCGCAGTCACCCAGTCCCCTGTCGGTTGCTGCAGCAGCGGTTGGATTCCGGTGACCCCACTTAGGTGTGAGGTATCACCGAGTGGTTGAGTCTGTGGCGCGTGAAGTTGCCGGACGGTAAGTATATCTCCCTTCTCCCCCCTCCTTTTCCTTCTCCCTCCCTTCTCCTTACCTTGTACTGTGGATAGAGGGGATGGCTCCTTGTCTGGCTGCCGGGGCTTCTTGAGGCACGGACCGGAAGAGGGGGTCGGGCGGCCATGAGTTCTAATTGAGGCCGCGGCTTTGCCCAGTTGTAGGCTGCAACAGGTTCGGCGGGTTCTGGGGTCTCCTGGCTGGCGCGGCCGAGCCCGCACGCCGGTCGCGGCTGCTATCCGAGGCCACGGCATCTCCGGAGGTGTAGGCCGTGTGGAGGCCGCAGCTTTAGGTATGTTGTAGGCTACACTAGGCCCCACCTCGTCCTTGGGCTTTCCTTTGCCCTGGGGCCGCCCTGCTATTCCATTGGTTGGGTGGGCCCTTCCTGTTTCTTGGCGGGAATCTGGGGGAGGAAGGCCTTATTTAAGGCACTTCCTTTTTCTGAGACTTGTGTTCCTTGCAGTCTCAGTTTGGATCCTTTGGCAGCTTGTTCACAGCAGTGGGGGTTGGTCTTCTGTCAGCAGTACAGTTGGCTGCCCCTTGGGGGTCGTTTTTGTGCCATGTCCTCTCATGAGGAGTTTTCCCGGGTCCCTGTGCCCCCTGCTGTTGTTACGTTTTATGCCAGCTGTAAGCAAAAGTTTCCTTGCGGGCAGTCTGTGTCTATCTGTTCTCTCTGCAGTGCCGCTCGCCCCCCCCCAGGAGCCTCCCAGCCCTTCTCCCTCCCCGGATTGGGCGGTTTCCCTGTCCCAGGCTGTGGATAACTTGGCCAGGCTTAATCAGTCCATGGCGGTATCCTTGGAGCATTTGCCCGCCCAGATTGCGGCGCAGTCTGCGGCTGTGGTTGAAGCTATTAAGGGGCTCTCCCATTCCAGTGCTGGCGGCCGTCCTCTTAAACGGACTAGGAAGTCGTCCTATGGGTCACGATCTTCCTCTCCCTCCCCTGGGTGTTCTCCAGGCAGAGGGTCTATGCACGACTCCTCTAAGACAGGTGGATCTAAGTCTTCTCCTGTGAATTCTGTTTCATCTGGGGACGCCTCTGATTCCGATACAGAGTTTCAGTCAGGCACATCAGTAGCAGCTGCTACGCAGGAGCTTGTACGTGCTGTCTGTGATGCATTGTAATTGACGGAGGGTGCTGAGCCTGGGGCTCAGGAGGATGTGTCTTTTCTCCATAGTCGCCGGTCGCCCTTGGTGTTTCCTAACCATGGGGCATTTGATCATATTTTGCAGGAACAGTGGCTTCATCCGGACCGGCCCCTGTCTTCTACCAGGAGGTCAGATGTCCTTTTTCCTTTCCCGGAACAGTGTGTGTCTAGGTGGAACGAGTCTCCTGCGGTTGATCCAGCTATTGCCAGGCTATCTAAGGCGACTATCCTGCCTCTAGCTAACGCTGCTTCTCTAAGCGATCCAGCTGATAGGTAGCTGAACTCCTTGGCTAAGTCAGCCGTTGTGGCAGCAGGGTCTGCCTTGCGGCCCGCTTTTGCGGCATCCTGGGTTAGTAAGGCTTGTATTGCCTGGGGCAAACAGTTGAAAGCTGGTTTGGCCGATGACTCTGCTCTGCAGGGCAATTAGTTACTGGTGGACCAGATAATGCTTCTAAATATCTATGTGATGCTTCCCTTGAATCAGCTCACCGCTCAGCAAAGGCAGCGGGTAATATGGCAATGCGTCGGACGGTTTGGATCCGTTCCTGGAACGCTGAGCCTGCCTCTAAAAAGGTGGTGGTTGCTTTACCTTTTTCTCACAGTGAACATGGCCGTCTCTTTGGGAAAGGTTTGATGCAACTTATTTCTGAAGCTACTAGAGGCAAAAGCTCTCTGTTACCTCAGAGGCATTCTAGGCGGTAGCCTGCCTCGTCTTCTACCCGCTCCCAGCGGTTTCGGTTTTTTTCAGGACTCCTCGTCCTGCTTCAGTGAACAATCTCCTAGGGAGTCGCACTCTAAGAAGCCCTTCTTTAAGCCCAGATCTGCCTGGCATCCCCGATCTAAGCCTGCGAGGTCAGGAGTGGCCAAGCCCCCCTCTGCATGAAGGGCTGCCCCCATCTGGGAATTCTCAAGTGGGGGGACATCTGCTTGCCTTCCAGGACATGTGGCTCGCCTGGGTCGACGACACCTGGGTTCAGGAGGTGGTCTCGAATGACTACTCCATAGCGTTTTCCACCCTCCCAGAAGAAAGGTTTGTTTTTTTTTCATTTCTCTTTACCTTCTTTCCCTGCTCAGGCAGCCGCTTTTCTCAAAGCAATCGCCAGGCTTCAGGAGCAGGGGGTAAATGTGCCCGTGCCCATTTTTCAACGGTTCCAGGGGTTCTATTCAAACCTATTTACTGTTCCAAAGAAGGACGGCTCCCTCCGCCCTGTCCTGGACTTGAAGATGCTCAACAGGTTTGTTTGAGTTTGAAATTTCCGGTTGGAGTCTCTAAGTTCGGTGATTGCCTCTATGGAACTGGGCAAATTTCTAGCGTCTATCGATATCCCAGACACATATCTCCATATTCCCATTGTTCCGGGCCATCAGCGTTTTCTACGGTTTGCAGTGGGTTCGCGACATTTACAGTTTGTCGCTCTCCCTTTTGGTTTGGCCAAGGCCCCCCTCATGGCTATCGTCCATTCCCGAGGGTTAGCGGTGATTTCATACCTGGACGATCTACTGATCAAAGCACCCTCCAGGACGGACAATCTCTCCAGCCTACAGGTCACTGTGGAACTGCTTCGGCAGTTTGGATGGCTCGTGAATATTGAAAAAGTCCTGTCTGGTGCCATATCAATGGATGGAATTTCTGGGGATGATTTTGGATACCCGTCAGGGCAGAGTTTTTCTTCCGAAAAATTCTGAATCTTCGGTCCAATGTTTCACGCCTGAACCTGTGAACTGGGGATTTGTTTACGTGTACATACCAATAAGCCTCTTCCCCCTTCCTCCCGCCCTCCTAAAATTCTATCCCTATGTGTCCTGTTGTACATAAATATGCACCCTTCAGAAATTGTATTTAGTTATATCTGAAGAAGAAGCCCAGAGCTTCGAAACGTTATAATCTGTCATCATTATGAGTTAGCCATTAAAAAAGGTGTCATCTACTGAAGGCTCTCAAGTTTTTTTTTTGTTTTTTTTTTTTTATATTTACTACTGAATTAGGAAATCCCTTAAATGCACTGCCCTGATGTAGTTGTATGGACAGGTGTGTTATGGCTCAGTGTAGAAATGGCTGTATACTTTGAGCCATTGACTATTTTTTTGCCTTCATGGATAGTAAAATGTTATTCTGCTTGAAGTTTGCACTGCATTAAACCTTGTCTTCAGAAGCTGAGCTTGGCAACTGCCTTTTCCTGGTGATGAAGGAGGTGGGGGTTCCATTATACAGTATAAATATATTTGCTTGTGTGCTGTGTGTTTTTGTTTGTTTGTTTGTTTTTTAATGAAATATTGCACTACCAGAAGAACAAGCCTAAAGAACAGTCTTACACTAGCATTTGGTTTTCTGTTCTTCGGGTCCAGTTGGGGACCTGAAAAACGGAAATCTAATCCGCTTAAGAAGCACTTAACTCCGAACCCCCATAGACTATAATGTGATCCACCCGGTTTCCGCCCATAAAATGCATTTTTCAAGTGGATTCGTGGACTTAAACCCCAAACAGAAATTGAATGGGGGTGTGAATCCAGTCTTATGGTAAAAAGGGAGAAGGGATTCATTTAACCACTTCAGTACCGGGCCAATTTGTGGTCCAGGACCAGACACATTTTAGGTTTATTTTGTATGTGCGGTTTTGAGGGCTGTAACATTTTTCCCGTATGTCTCAGTCAACTAATTTTTGCGTCTTTTTTCGGGGACACATAGGGCTTTATTTTTATGTTATCTTTATTTTCGAATATGTTTTAATTTTTTTTATATCTGGGAAAATATAAACAAAATAGGAGGGAAATTGTGTCTGGTTTTCAATTTTTTTTTTTTTTTTTTAAATTTAATAACACAGTGTCACTGAAAAACTTTATAATATTTTCCTCTCCGTTACGGTAATTTTTATTTTGTATGGTGTCGTCGGGGGTGGGGCTATAACCTTTAATAATGGCGTTTTATTAGTGTATTATTTATTTATTATTATTTTATTTACATTTTTTTAAAACTTTTTTATTATATTTTTATTTATTTTTTTTTTCAGATTGTGTCCCCATAAGGTAATAAGACACCTTTGGGGACATCTGATCACTTATTTTTTTGTACTTGAGGCTGATTTCTCCTATAACTGGGGCTGGTACATTTAACCCCAGATACAGGAGGAATCCAGCATCCTGCACGCTGTATATACAGCTTACTGAGCTGATCTGAGTCCTGTAGGACCCAGCAGCTCTGGTAAGACTCTGCTCCCGGTGGATCACGTGTCCGCCGGGTCAGAGGGCAGCTGAATTATGGCTGCGTCCATAGCCATGTATACAGCGCTCATTGAGCGCTGTATACACAGCGATGGAGAAGGCAGGGGAGGTAATAAATCTGCCCTGTCTTCTCTCTGGGAGCTCTGGCTGAAGTTACAGCCGGCTCCTAGTGAAAGCAGCTACACGATCTCCGTGCAGCTGCTGTGTTCTGACTGGACGTACAGGTACGTCCTGGCAGAACTAGACAACCACTTCCCGGACGTATATAGTCTATGGGCGGTCCGGAAGTGGTTAATTATGTGCCAGGGGTTTTCCTAACCATACACTATAAGCATAATATGACTAGAGTCTAATATGCCAAATATATGTTGGAAGTATGAGCAGTTGGAGAAATTGGAGGCCAGCATTTGTAGTCTGTTACCATGGAAACACATAGGTCTGTATAGATGCTGCAAACACAAAAGGATAGGCTATTTTTTTCAGTTGTGACTTCCATTTACGCTGTGTGGCCCCTATGTTCAGTGCTTTTTGTGATTAACTCTTTGTCTGTGTTATAATCCTTATAATCTAATAATTGATAGTTCTGTGTTACACTTACATTCTGTACATTTCTTTTTATGTTTTGCAGCTGTAATCGGTGCTGGAATCGGGGGCTCAGCAGTCACACACTTTCTTCATCAGCAGTTTGGACCCCAAGTGCAGATTGATGTCTATGAGGCCGACCGTGTTGGTGGACGACTGGCCACCCTAACTGTGAATAGCCAACAGTATGAATGTGGTAGCCCGTCCATTCACTCATTAAACTTACATATGCAAGATTTTGTCAAGCTTTTGGGTGAGTGTTCTGTGCAGACTCTTCTACCCTATGGTTTATATAGTTATTTTTTTTTTAATTAGACAGTTTCCTTGTCATCATCTGTGGAAATTTGACACGACCAATATCCCTTTCTCCCATCTTGTAGAATCTGCAGTCCCTCAAACATTAGATCATCAGCCAGTGCTTCCACATTTAATGTACTTTCTATTAAAGTACTTTTTCTAGATCTCTACTCTAGAGGAAACCAGATGGTCATCTGTTGTACTGCAAAAGTAACGGTGGCTGGTTGAGGTGCTAAGGGATCCATAATGGTAGACAGCCACATGTATAAAAAGTTTTTGTAGGCTATAATATTTAAGAGGATATGTGGCAGATTTAGTGTTATAATACTAGTTTTTGCTCAAACATGTATTGTAACTCTTTGCTGCATGTTTTTTCCTTCTCTCGATACTGGCTGGTAAATCCTGCCAACACATGGACCAAATTTCACAGGTCAAACTCGTGTGAGTGCAGAGTTAGATATTGATGAGCTATGGTCACTATCATTAGTAGATATACTCCGGTCATCAGTATCAGGTTGGTATTGATGCGACACTCAGAACCCCCATCGATCAGCTGTTTAAAGAGCCCCCAGCATTCAGGTGAGTGTTGTGACCTCTTCACTGAATACCAAGCACAGGGCTGAACGTTGTGTAGAGGCCATGCTTGGTATTGCAGCTCATCCCCATTTACTTTTAATAAGACTGAGCCTGCACTGTACCATGTAACCGATGAACGTGACCTTGTCACTGCGGCCTCTTTAAGCAGCTGATGGGTGTCACAGTTTTCTCAATAGCGAAGAGTATCAGACCCCTGGCTAGATCATACCTGTTGTGATACGTTTGACAGATCATTCAGCCAGTTTTCCATCTATGGTCACCTATACTGACAATTTGTTTCCCTCTAATAAGGGCTAAAGCATCGTAAGGAGGTGGCAGGGAAGAGTGCGATTTTCAATGGAGAACATTTGGTTCTGGAGGAGACAGATTGGTATCTCTTAAATCTTTTCCGGCTCTGGTGGCACTATGGAATCAGTTTCTTGAGACTGCAGATGTGGGTGGAAGAAGTCATGGAAAAATTTATGAGGTTTGTCTTTTAGAAATGTTTTGTGTATGTCTAAAATCTTCTGTAAGACTGTTTTACATGAAATGTTTTCTTCATTCTTGTTTTTTTTTACTTTTATGACAGTAAATATTACTTCTGATATAGATGTAACCAAAGACGACCAAAAAAAATCCCTCTCCTGTTTACATTAGAGTCATTGGGAACGAACAGAGGGAGATCCTTCTGTATCTCTTACGCTGGGTTCACATTAGCGTTCGGCTCTCCTTTCTCAGGTTTCTGTCTTCTGCATGCAGAAGATGGAAACCTGTCATGCCGAGTCCGGCCGTGATTGCCGGTGAGCGTTTTGAGCTCTCCGTGGCGAAACCATTTTTTTTTTTTTTAAACCGGACCCAGAGTACTGCATGTCAGACTCTTTGTCAGTTTAAAAAAAAATGGCTTCGCCGCGGAGAGCATAAAGCGCTCACCGGCGCTCACGGCCGGATACCTTTCAAACCCAGTCAAATTAATGGGTTTGAAAGAGTCCTGCTAATGTCTTTTGCTGTCATACTATGATGGATATTAATACTGGTAATGTGAACATAGCCTGATATGTATTTCACATGGTTGTAAACTCCTAAGTTTCATGGCCCCACCGAACCGGTTTAAGCGTCTTAAAGGGATTGGCTTATAAAAGCGATATCCACTGTATAATCATCTTGCCAAACCATAGGTGATGTAAAGTTAAACAATAGTGTCTAAAGAGGTAAAGATAATTTCATCCAGCATCAGTCAATGTGTTAAATTTGAGGCCTCTTTATGCTATGTATTCTAAATTTGCCCTGTCTAGATCTTTAGGATTAGTAATTCTGCCCTGGTATTATGCATTACATGGACAGCCCTTTGATTTCAATGGGCTGCTTGTGATGCTTCATTTACCTTGTAGTGGCATTTCCTGCTGGATTCCTTTGATTCTCAGTCGTGGGTAATGGGACGATGTGATCAGCTTATTTTAGAAGGAACCTTGTAATAAAACAGAATTGTATAAAATTGACATCCCTTTTAAGGTATAATATATTTAATTTCTGCCTTGTCATCCTGATTAGCTATTATGTTGTCAATAACCATCTTTGATCTTCTACATCAGTGGCTCTCTGTGGTTCGTGTCCTCGGGGGGGGGGGGGGGGGGGGTACTCCACGCAGTCTCAGGGGGAACGTGACATGTTTGGCAACCACTACTATGCAAGTGACAGATATAGTGAGAATTCAGGTTCTGAATCTCCTGGTGAGCTCCGTGCAAACCACCCACCAAGGCATCAAAAGCCGTCATATCAGGGTGAATGAGTTCAGTCTCCTTTATAGCAGAGAATAGTCTGAATAGACAAATAGCTTTTGATCTATGGGTGGGTTAAAAGCTGGTCAGAAATTAAGACTCTCAGAACGCTTAGGGTGTCCGCCGCAAGCAAAAAGCGTTTGCTTAGTTTTTCGTTTTTGCGCCAGTTTTTCTTTCCCACTTGAGGTCAGCACCAGAATCTGACACTGTTGGGGGTATTTGTTTGGAACTTTTTTCAGGCTTGGAGAGGTTGAGATATACTATTCTGTATATGTGGAGTAGTTATGCGTTTAGGGTCTCTTCGCCCCTATTGTTGAATATCTTGTTTACAATGTTATTAACCTATTAAGTCTGGGTTCACACTGCCATTTTTGAAGTTCGTTGTTTTGATCCTTCATGAAATCAGAACAACAGACTCCGACATTGACAGATTCAGCTGGAGCACCTTCCCCGTCATCATTAATTCTAATGTTAAAACGGAAAAGGAAACTTTCTTCTGTCTTGGTTGTTCATTTTTGCCTGCAGGACTTTACTTTTTAATTAAAACGACACTGAACAAGATGGAGAAAAAACTTTGGAGTGAATGGTGACAAATGCAAATAAATCAGTTTTTCAGTCTGTTCTACTCCTATGATGGATCAAAACAACAGACTTAGTTTTTGGAGAGCATACTAAATGCAATTGTGTTTTTTTTTACAGAGTGTATAAATATCAAGCTCATGAATACGCTTTCTCAACAATAGAAGGGCTCCTTCGGTCACTAGGAGGAGATCACTTTGTAAATATGACGCAGAAATCAGTTGGGGAATCTCTGCAGGGTATTGGAGTGTCACAGCGCTTCATTGATGATGTGATCAGTGCTGTCATGAAAGCCAGCTATGGACAGTCTGTGTCAATTCCAGCATTAGTTGGTAAGTTTGGAGGGCTTTTTTTTTTTTTTTTTTTTTAAATAGTTTTGTGTATGTTCCTGAAAAAAATGGGCTATGCAATCTGTCTCCTTCAGTGTTTGCAGTGATACCGCGTTCTGTGCTAGAGGAGGGGGATGTCGCAGAGGTGAGCCAAGTGTTGGGGTCTCTTTATGAAGATTTCTGTACTAGTGTACACACACGCTAAACTCTTTACTTACCTACTGCATCTTTTCTAACTGCCACCTTACTTACTGTAGTTTTGGTTCTCCTCCACATTGTTCATGGAGGCATTTGTTCTTTTATTTAATATAGGGTGGACTTACTCAAATAAGCAATAGGAAGTAGTTAGACAACTGTTGGAGCCAAAATGTTATCTGTTAAGTAAATTTGCATGTATGGGCGGGTTCACACCTGCGCTCGGTCTCCGCTTTGCAGGTTTCCGTCTTCTGACCAAGAAACTGGACAGAAGACGGAAACCGGCAGTCAGTTTTCAAACTCATTCACTTGAATGGGTTTGCAAAGTGTTCGCCTGTGTGCATCTTCTGCCTCTCCATGGCAAAACTGTTTTTTTTTTTTTTTTTTTTTAACTGGACACAAAGTCGGACATGCAGGACTTTGTGTCCAGTTTAAAAAACCTGTTTCGCCGCGGAGACCAGAATGCGGACACTGACTGCCAGTTTCCATCTCCTGTCCAGTTTCTCAAGCAGAAGACGGAAGACCCACAAAGTGGAGACCGGGCACAGGTGTGAACCCGCCCTCAGCTTAACACTAACAAGTGTGCGTGATTTTTTTTTTTTTTTCCAATGTGGAGAAGGAGACACGCAGCTTATTTCTTACAGGTACAAGGTTTGGGTATGGTCAGATCCAACACATCCAGTCTTTCCTTACCCTGACATTTGCCCTGATATTATTGGCGCTACATCTGACCAGCTCAGCTTAAAGAGAATCTGTCACCAGGTTTGTACACAAGATGTGTCAGACGTCAGCAGTCTACTTCGGCAGTCGGAGGAGGAACCTTGGGTCATCATGGTTGGGGCTTTGACCCCCACTAGCCTAAGGATAGGCTACTGACAATAGGGCCCCAAACCCGATATCAGGTTCCCTTCAACATTTCAATGTCAAGGACCTGTTGTGATATTCTGACATGCTCTAGTCCTTTCTGCTATTACTACACGTGGCATATTGTGAACACTTCTTACTGTTTGTGTAATTACACAGGCTGTTTCTCTTTCTTAGGCGCCATGTCTCTGGCAGGGGCCCAGGGAAATATGTGGTCTGTAGAAGGTGGTAATAAACTGCTTTGTTCAGGTTTGCTGAAGCTGACAAAAGCTAATGTGATCCATGCCAGGGTGACGGCAGTGTCTCTACATAACACAGGTATGACCATGGTGCTACAAATGTGTAAATCTTAATACTTTCGTACTGTGCCAAAATTGAAAATGAGCAAAGCCAGACTATAGACTCTGATACAAGGATCTGTATTAAAGGATTTCAGCATCTGTTCTGTGATTCACTGCAGTAGTATGTCGGAGCTCATACCACCTTATTTAGTGTTATTCTGTCATGAACATTTTTTTTTTTTTTGTTTATAGACTTTTACTATATGTACCGTGATAAGATGTGAGAGGACTTGTCACCTCCACTGATATGACTGTTTAGTGAATACTTGTATTGCTCATAAAATAATAAAATAAACCTAAAAATTATGTTAGAACTTGTGCCGTTACTCTCTAAATCCTCCTGGAAAAGTACTGAGAAGTTGACAGCTGAGTATAGATTATGTTATAGAAAGACAATCAAAGTTTCAGTTACAATTACGGGCGGTGTCTGGTCACATTGACTTCACTATAATTGGTGCACAATACTATACAATAACAGCAGAAGTAATAGTCACTTTACCCCTACCACCCTCTGGCTGATACTTCCTGGGACCTCCAGTCTCTCTGTTCATCTGACTCCTGTACAGTCATTGTGGACAGTGATTGACTGTACATGTTTTCAGCGGAGGAGGGGGAGCTTGGGAATTGACGCAAATTTTGTTTTTCACAATTGTTGCATTGTTGTCAGCCCATTCTTGCCTAATAAGTGCGTGGCATTTATCACAAATTCCATGTTTTTGTTGTACCCCCACCTCCTCTTTCGAGTATTGACTATAAGTTCTCGATCGCATTGAGATCTGAGAACTTCCTTGGCTATGAACCCAAAATTTCTATGTTATGTTAACTGATCCACTTAAGTCATCACTTTTGCCTTGAGACATTGTCCTCCATCGTGCTGGAAAAAGCCTTGCTCCTCACTAAACTCCTGGATTGTAGGGAGAGGATGTCTAGATACTACTTACTCTTTATTCATGGTCGTGTTATTAGGCAAAATAACACTTCCTCGAATGAAACAGCCCTACACATGAATGATTACAGGATGCTTTACTGTTGGCATGACACTGGACTCATGGTCGCGCTATCCTTTTCTGTTCGATTCTTCCTGACGTCCCAAAAGTCTGAAGAGGCCTTCATCAGAGACTATAACCTGACCTCAGTCCTCTGCAGTCCAAACCTTGTACTTGCTGCAGAAAGTGTTTGTCCTTGGTGAGAGAATTGTCTTCTAGGATTGTCCGGAGAAGGTGGGCGCTACCTTGTGACCTATGTCATTCCAAACCGTAAAGCATCCTGAGACCATTCGTGAGGGGTTTCTTTTCATCCAAGGGAATGGGCTCACTCACGAGCACTGCCTTGAATAAAGAATGGTGTGTAACTATGCTCCATCTTCTCCCAACCATCCTGGAGCAATTTGGTGATGAACAGTGCTTTTTCCAATATGGTGGGGCACCTTGTCACAAGGGAAAAGTGACTTGGTGAACAAAACATTGATGTGGCCTGGAAACTCTATTGAAAACTTGTGGTCAGTCCTCAAAAAGTGGGTGGACAAATAAAAACACAGAAATTGTAATAAACTCCAAGCACCAAATAGCAGGAATGAGTTGTCAAAACCTAAATTTGTGTCCGTCTCAAAACTTTTGGTCATGACTGTACTTCACATTTCTTTTATGTAATGGCATTGATTAAAAAACATCTATAATTGTTTCAATGAGTTCTGCAATTTCCAAGTCTTCTGGGATTGCATCTATTTAGCTGAGTGTTATAAAATGCTTTATGTTGTCCACCAGAGGGAGCCACGGCCTTGCATTGTACTTGTACTGCACGTTCCATGGATGTGCCCGGTAATTTCTGTTGTGTTTCTTGGGTAGCAGCTACATCCAGAACTAATGTTTAATAAAAGTTTGAAATCTAAAGCTGAAATCTTACTCGACTATGATTTGTCTCTGCAATATTCAAACTAATAAGCAGAAAACAGAACTTGATCCTTACAATGTACAGCAGGAATATTATGTGTAATTTGTGAATAATACTTTTACATAGCACTTTACATATCAGAGAACACATGTGCAGACAATATCACGTGACAAAATAATGAACATATCAAGCAGTAGGAGTGCGGGCCCTGCTCACAAGAGCTTACAATCTATAATTGGTGAAGCGGAGGTATACACAGATGCTGTACCGTGATATAATCTTACTGCACTTTTCTCTCCTCCATTTATTCTGTCTGATCTCTTTACAGAGAAGAAGCGTCTCTATGAAGTTCAGTATGAACAGGAGGGAACTCTTGGTTCAGATTACTATGACTTGGTCATTGTGGCCGCTCCTTTGCACAAAGCTGGTTATCCCATCTCCTTTCTAAACCTTCAGCCTCCTCTTCCTGAGCCTATGGGATCTTACCATCGGGTAGTTACTTCCATTGTCCATGGCTACCTGAATTCCTCCTACTTTGGCTTTGTAGATCCCAAACTTTTTCCTTTCTCGAGTATCCTCTCCATGGACACGCCAGATGCAATATTCCATAGCCTGGAAAGCTTATGCCCGGTAAATGTATCGGTAGGCTTCCGCCGCAAACCTCCGCAGGAAGCTGCAGTGTGGCGAGTGCTGTCTCAAAGGCCTCTAGACAGAAAGGAACTAAAAACGGTGTTTAAGTCTTACTATTCTGTTCAAGTAATCGAGTGGCAAGCTTTTCCGAGCTATGCCACCGCCGGTTCCTCCAAGTCCTTGCCTCCCATTATTCTTGATGATGGTCTCTATTACCTTAGTGGCGTAGAGTGGGCTGCTAGCTCTGTGGAGATGAGCGCAGTGGCGGCAAAAAATGTGGCTCTTTTGGCTTTCAATCGCTGGTTTGGACTCAATGAGAAAATAGACCAGCAGGACCTAATGCACAAACTGAAGACTGAACTTTAGGATAGATGTTTTACAACGCATTTACTTGACTCTTTATCATGGCATTATGCATTTAACACTGGACTTCATGGTGCAGCACATCCTCCATTACAGCTGGATGTCCTGTACCTGACAGCTTTCTTATCCGATATGATGAGATTATTTAAATTTTGCTTGAAATAACTGGAAGTGATTTTATTTTATTTTTTTTATTATGGACTACATCTCGCATCGGAATGACCAACATTGTGATCTGTGTCCCTTTTACTCCGCATTTTCCACTGTGACTATTTTAACTGTATCAGCATTGGACATGAATCATTGTAATATAAAACTGGATCGATACGTTACGCACCTAGTAATAGTGGGTTGTCATAAACCGTTTAAAGGGAATCTGTCACCAGAGCCCAGCATATCGACACAGCCCCACATATTGATAGGTTAGGGTCCTCTTGTAAATCGGTACCTCTGGTGCCAAGATATCATTTTGTGAAAATGCAACTGAGTTCTGGAGCAACAGCATCTCCCTCTTTGGAACAACGGCCATGACCTGATTGCACCAAAGTACTCATTTGCATATTGACAAAAAGGGCAATATCTTGGCAATGGAGGGCGCTGATTCACAAGGGGAATACATTGTTTAAATCAGATCAGCCTAACCTATCAATGGGGTTAGGTTCTGGTGACTCTGTTTTAACACTATAAAATCAAGACTGAACATCTCAAAGGGCATGGATTATGTGTTTTATCTTTCAGAGCAACATTATTTATGTATGATTTATAGACTTTGGGTTGCAGAGAAATGCCAGTAGCCAAATTAAGGCTGAGGCTCCACATTGCGGAAACGCAGCTTTTTTTTTTTTTTTTTGCAGATTTTGTTGCGGCTTTTTGAGCCAAAGCCAAGAATGACTACAAAAGGAATAGGAAATATATAGGAAGTTCTTATACTTCTCCCTTCTGCTTCATCCACTCCTGGCTTTGGCTCAAAAAACACAACAAAATCTGAAACAAAAAAAGCTGAGTTTCCGCAATGTGGGGCCTCAGCCTAAAGGGGTTTTCCAGGTTCACAGATGTTGATCTTTAGCTGAGGTCATCAATATCAGATCATTGGTGTCCAAAACCTATCACCCCTATCAATCAGCTGTACTGGTACAGGAACAGAGCCGAAATCCCAGCTATATTCTTATGTGTTGGCTGTAGCAGCCCGGCTCCTGTTCATTATTCACTTGAATGGGTGCTGATTAGAGATGAGCGAGTAGTATTCAATCGAGTAGGTATTCAATAGAATACTACGGTATTCGAAATACTTGTACTCGATCAAGTACCACTCGCTATTCGCAGTAAAGATTTGATTCAGAACCAGCATTGATTGGCTGAATGCTATACAGTGTATACAGTGTATAGCATTCGGCCAATCAACTCTGGTTCTGCAGCAGGCTCGTCTTTGCTAGTCGGGAGAGCTGGCAGCTTGTGATATGCGGGAGCTGACTTTTTCTCATAGGAATGCATTGACCAGCGTTGATGGGCCGAATGCTATACAGTGTACAGCATTCGGCCAATCAACGCTGGTTCTGCCGGAGGCTCGTCTGTGACGAGGCAAAGTCTAAGATCGGACCACAGCAGTCTTCATTGTGGTCCGATCCTACACTCCACATCGTCACAGACGAGCCTCCAGCAGAACCAGCGTTGATTGGCCGAATGCTGTACACTGTGTAGCATTCGGCCAATCAACTATAATGGGATTCAATATTCGATCGAGTAGTCGAATATTGAGGCTCTACTCGAAACGAATATCGAATCTCGAATATTTCATTACTCGCTCATCTCTAGTGCTGATCTGCAGTAACCTGGTCTATTGTACAGACAGCATTGCTATATTTTTGGCTCTATTCTCTGTTTATTCTGGCTTCTGAAAACAGCTGATCGGTGAAGTTTCTGGGTGTTGGACCCCTCATTTAATACTAATCTTGTTATAAGGATCGGTTATCAATATCTTCTAACCAGGAAATTCCCTTTAAGGGGAACTGTGGTCTGTGATTGTAAAGGGGACTAAAGGACTGAAGCACTTTCTGCTAGAAAATAGAGCAAAGGATGGGGAAAAGGATGCAGAATGAAAACTTCTCATGCTTTGCCGATAATAACAGAAGTAAATAAATGTCTTGTCCACTTTTTCACTTGGTATTTATTATTTCCTTGTATTTCTAGATGGGGAAGACAGTGATGTATAGCACAAGCTGACAATACAGTGTAGCTTTCACACAGGCTGGAACATTTTTCCCTTCCCTTTTTCATTCATGGCAAATTGAGCTATTGTCGAGTGACATTGATAGGTCTGTATATGTTTTATAGGATGTGATGGACATATTACATACACAGTCACAAGTGGAGTTTTTATGCCTGACTTTCCGAAAGCGAGTGCAACCATCACCCACACAACTTTCATCTCTCTAATATGAAAGCAAAATACAAAAACAAGGAGATTTACACAGTTGAGGCACCTAAAATCCAAAGTGTAATATGTTGATTTGGATGAATATCCCACTACATATTCTGTGCTGGCCATGACTACATTATCCTCTTTGTCATATGGTAAGCAGATCACTGTGTAAACAGTCATATTAGGTCTATGTAGGGTATGTGACATAACCATGTGTAATTGTCGGTTCACTGCTTTCTTTTAGGGAAAGTACAATACCACTAGCACTATACAAAATTATTTCTATTCGCAAAATAAAATGTATGTACAGTCAAAATTATATCATTTCGGACAACTCCAAAAATGGACAAAATTACTGGCACCTTGTATTTAACATTTAGTCGCACTCAATCGCTTCCTATAACCGTCAACAAGCTTCTTGCACCTCTCAACAAAAATTTTGCACCATTCTTTTTTTGCAAACTGCTCCAGGTTTCCCATATTGGAAGGGTGCCTTCTCTTCTCCCAACAGCAATTTTAAGATCTCTCCACAGGTGTTCAATGGGGCTTAGATCTGGACTCATTGCTGGCCACTTCAGAACTCTCCAGCGCTTTGTTTCCATCCATTTCTGGGTGCTTTTTGAAGCAAGTTTGGGGTCATTCCCCTGCTAGAAGACCCAAGACCTTGGACGCAAATCCATCATTCTGACACTGGGCCCTACATTGAGATCCTTCAAATTTTATAACTGCTTGCACACAGTCAAGTCACCCAGTGCCAGAGGCAGCAAAACAACCACAAAACACATTTGTACCTCCATCATATTTGATTGTTGGTATTTGTGTTCTTTACTTTGTAGGCTTCATTCTGTTTTCAGTAAACCGTAGAATGATGTGCTTTAGGGCAGGTTCACGCCCAGTCTCCGCTTTGCAGTTTTCTTCTGCTCAAGAAACTGGACAGGAGACGGAACTGGCAGTCAGTTTTCAAACCCATTCACTTGAATGGGTTTGAAAACTGTCCGCCTGTGAGCGTTTTCCGCCTCCCTGCGGCGAAACCGTTTTTTTAACTGGACACAAAGTCGGACATGCAGGACTTTGTGTCCGATTTAAAAAAAAAAAAAAAACTTTCACCGTGGAGACCAGAAGGCACTCATGGGTGGACACTGACTGCCAGTTTCCCTCTCCTCTTCAGTTTCTCGGGCAGAAGACAGAAACCCATAAAGCAGAGACCGGGCGCAGGTGTGAACCCGCCCTTACCAAAAAGCTCTGTCTTGGTCTCATCTGTTCACAAGACATTTTCTCAGAAGGATTTTGGCTTCCTCTTGTACGTTTTAGAAAACTGCAGTCTAGCTTTTTTTATGTCTGTCAGCAGTGGGGTCCTTCTGGGTCTCCTCCCATAGTGTTTAATTTCATTCAAATGTCAATGGGTAGTTTGCGCTGACACTGATGCACCCTGAGCCTGCAGGGCAGATTGGATTGCATTGGAACTTGATTGAGGCTGCTTATCCACCATCCATCTGTACTATCCTGCATTGTAACCGTTCATCGATGTTTCTCTTCCATCTACATCCAGGGAGATTATCGACAGTGCCTTACATTGTAAACTTCATTATGTGGTGCACCGTGGACAAAGGAACGTGAAAATCGCTGGAGGTGGACTTTTAACTTTGAGATGATTGATATTCCACTATTCTGGTTCTCAAGTCCTCAAACACTTCTCTTTTCCTCTTTCTGTTCCCTATGTTTATTGTGGCACACACAATGCAAAGATTGAGTCAACTTCTCTCCTTTTTATAAGGTTTCAGGTGTGATTTTTTTTTTTTTTTTTTTTTTTTTTTTTTTATATTGCCCACACCTGTTACTTGCCACAGGTGAGTATGAATGAGCATCACATGCTTAAAACAGTTACTTACCCACAATTTTTAAAAGGTGCCAATTGTGTCCGGCTAATATTTGGAGTTTTGTGTGAAATTATGTCCAATTTGCCACACTTACATGCATACCAGGAACATGATAAAAAGGTGAATTATTCGTATCACCAGGTATTCTGATCGGCGATCAAATAATTTAGCAGTGGACTAATATATATACACATATCCACTTTTTTTTTTTTTTTTTTTTTAAAGTTCCATACATGTATTTCCTTGAGGTCGGAGGTGCTTGTAATTTCCTGAATATATTGTATATTATACAGTGTATATAAGCTATGTAGGAGAACATCTAGTCCACTACCTGACCAGTGCCTGAAACCCAGGGATCCTGTCCAGATGACTACTTTTAATTCCAGGCTGTCTCTGTGAATTGTCACCAGGTTCTGGTTCCTGTGCTTATGTTTATGTACACACCGGAACAATCCCATGGATTTTCCCTTACTCCCGGTGCCAGACTCCCTTTTATACGGTAAGAGTCATGATTTATTCACAGGAATCCTGGGTCTGCTGCAGTTTGCTTGGACATGGCTTTCATGATTGAGGTAATGTTTTTGTGAAATGTAAAATAAATCCCATGAACCCACAACTGGAAAACAAACATACTGTATTCATATCTTGGCTTCAGAATTCTCACTTGGTATACCCAACCTATCCATGAATTACATGTTTGACTAGTCATCTGAATGGCTGGATTGTGATGCTACATTTCCTCTGCAGTGGCATGTGTGGTCACTAGCAGCTACGGCGAGGTATAATAGTTGAATGTTGAGGATGCCAGGATTAGATTGGTGGCAATTGATCACCCAGGGCTGCTGATTTACAAAATAGTCCTGTTAGAATTATTGCAGTTTTGAACTCACGTAAAACTTTGTCGTCCTCCATCCATTTATTTGCATGCTTGCTTATGAGACCCATAGTAACAGTTAATGAGAGCTGTGCTCTTACCGCGCCTGTGATGTTTGCTTCCGTGACACAGAACAATACCGCAGAGTTCTGAAACCTAGCGCTATCAGAGATGGCGAATAATCTGCTACACGTGTGAGTGTGAGAGTAACCAATGCTGATAACTAGATCCGGATCAAAGAACTCATTATATTTGCCATGTCAAGTATCTGATTGCAATTGTATGCTCCCCGACTGTAGACGTCTATTCAAGAATTACATACAAGCACATTTTCTAGCAATGTATTCTATATACAATTATTGTCAAAAAAAAAAAAAAAATAATGCTCACAGAAGGACTTGTTGGAAATGAATGAAACTTTTATATGTGTAAATGTAATGATGATACATGTAAGTTATTATGATAATAGAGACAAAGGATAAAGTGTACAATGGAAAGGGGGTTCTAGTACCCTGTTGTACCACCTCTAACCTGGATACAAAATGGTTTTGTATGTTGTCTTGAGGCATATTTGCCCTTAGAGTTGGCAGCTGGGCCTGTGGAACCTGCACTCACGTAGGTTGCTGGCATCTCAGCTAGGCCCATAAGTGCTTGACTGCCAATAATTTTGACAACCTCTAAACAGAACCTGGATTTGTTGCTAAAGACGACAGGGTCTTAGTCTGTAGTAGTACAGGTTTTTCGTTCACGACACGACTGCAAATTGCCACAGTGGCTGGCTGTCACTTGCAGGACATGTAATGGGCACTGTGACTCCTAATTTACATTTGCTACGCAGCTACAAATGTTCTGGGCAGAGACAGGGGTGTATAGATGCAACCTGTGTTTGGATGGTGGTCAAGGAAACCGGGAAGTGCTTGTCCTTTTCTACGGATCAAATGGTCCCCTTTTACTGGTGGTCACTGCCTTCCAGAGCATGTTAACTGTGTGTGTGCCGTCACGTACCACTGCTCCTGACCCCTCTTAAAAACTAGGACAGAATGACCCAAATGATGGGCAATTTGTTGAAAAGCGCATCATGCTTCTCTAAATCCATTGATGTGCCCCCTCTCAAAGTCTGTCAAATGGGCAAAATACCTTTACAGGCATATCCAGCAGCTATTGATTCTTCATTAAGATGTACACTACCCAAAAGTAGTCTTCCAGAGGCTTTTAATTGAGCAGCAGAGGAAGCGCTTTTATGCTCTTGGGGCAAAACAAAGTGTCGGATCAGACCATACCTGTAAACCTTTACACATCTTCCTGAGACATAACAGTAATCTGATTTTTGCAGCAACCCAACATTTTTATCTGAGCCTTATTATTTATTTTTTTTTGTCCGTGAGTAATGTATCCCACCCCTATATATGTCCGCACTTCTGTTATTACAGTCATCTGTCATAGTAGAGTCCGTTGCACCTCTACGTTATGACAATAAAGAACAATTGTAAAGATCACCATTGGTAACCTATTTGTTTACAAGTCGGATCATATATGTGCTCAAAATGACTAAAACTCTCAATGCATATCTGTTCTGCAGCCGTCTGAGCAAGTTACCCACAACTAGTGGCAAGGAGAAAGAATAGAAAATTCTTCAGAGAGATACACAACTTTAGTCTGTGCGTGACATCGTCTCACTGCACAACATAGAACTGTGAGCTGGAAGTGAGTCAGCTAAACTGAAGAAATTATCCACAATTACCAGAACCCGTATAGTTTCCTGTCCGTCTATGTCCGCCTGTCACAATATATTCATGAATTCACTAGATCTTACCCATAGTACCAATATTAGTGAAAAGAGAGCTATAACCCAGTGCCGCACCTCCCATGAGGCAACCTGAAGCGAGCGCTTCAGGCGGCACTATGCCAGGGCCTCAGGGAGGGCGGCATTTTTGCTTCCCTAAGCCAGTCCAGGACAAGCTGTCCTGGACTGGCTTATCACCGAGCGGTGGTTTGGGGAGGCCACTGGAGCAGCGCTGCTCCAGCACCCTCCCCTCACGCTCAGGCAGAGAGCAGGCAGTCTCCGGGCCTACTCTCTGCCGGCGAACGGCGCTAAGCCACGCCCCTTCACTCGGCCACGCCCCGATCCGCCCGGTCACGCCCCTGCTCCGCCCCCTCCTCCGGCGGGGGGGGGGGGAGCGGCTTTCGGCAGTTAGCCTCGGGGGCGAAAGGAGCAGGCTCGCCCCTGCTATAACCCCATAGATAACATACTATAGTGTTAAATATGGAAGTACCGTATATACTCGAGTGTAAGCCGAGTTTTTCAGCACAGTTTTTGTGCTGAAAAAGTGCGCCTCGGCTTATACTCGCGTCAGTATGGTAATTGAAAATGTCACATAACTGGTCCGCAGTGAAAGACATCTATGGGAGGCCACTGGAGCAGTGAGTGGTGAGGCAGCGCTGCCTCCAGGACCGCCCCAAGATGTTTCCAGAGCATCTTCTCTGCCTTAAAAAACATCTTAAGGCGGCCCTGGAGACAGCGCTGTTCCACCGGCCTCCAACAGATGTCTTTTACTGCGGACCAGTGAAAATGCCACTCGAGTCAATACAGTAATTGACTCAACCGTATTGACTCGGCTCAGCAGACCCCCGAGTATAATAATCGGAGACCCAGGGGAGGTGAGAGAAAGTAATAAACAGTTTTACTCACCTCTCTGGGATCCGATGTTAATCCTAGCCGGCTTCAGGCCTATATGGTAAAATCCCAGATGTCACGTGGTCTGGGATATTACCATATAGGCCCAAAGCCTGTGGCAGTAGTAATAGCCTGTTACCGCTAGCACAGGCTTTGGGCCTGTACGGCAACAGGCTGCTACTGCTACCATAAGGCTTTGGGCCTATATGATCATACAGGACCAAAGCATTATGGTAGCAGTAGCAGCCTGTTGTCATACAGGCCCAAAGCCTGTGCTAGCGGTAACAGGCTATTACTACTACCACAGGCTTTGGGCCTATATGGTAATATCCCAGACCACGTGAATTCTGGGATATTACCATATAGGCCTGAAGCCGACTAGGATTAACATGAGCACAAACAGAATGTCATGTATTTTCCCCCCTCGGTTTATACTCGAGTCAATAAGTTTTCCTCATTTTTTTGTGGTAACATTAGGGGGGTTGGCCTATATTCGGGTCGACTTATACTCGAGTATATATGGTACATTCTTTATGGATGGCACCAAAAACCTAGATGAGTAGCAAGAGTCCCACTAAATGGTCATAAAATGCTCTGGTTGTATAATTGCTGAACCATCCCTTTATTTATATGGGGCACAAGCTAAAACCATATTCAGGCATGATTCTCTATGAATTGTGTTGGATAGTAAATCTATATCTAGTGTCAGCTTGTTCACAAAGATTCTTTAATATTAAATAATAAGGCAATATGATGTATTGATCCAAATACTTGTATTCCTCTTTGGGATCTCACATTATAGCCCATAGACATAACCATAATATGGATTTTTGCAGATATGTACCTAGGATGCAATGTCAGCGTCGGGCTACCTTCATGTGACGTGTTTATACATCATTGCATTGCTCAGTCCTTCTAGTCGGACATATTGGTTTTCAACAATCTGATACAATGATAAAACAGTATAACAGAGGCTCAGACCTGACTGAATGGTGCACATATGAAGCACATTATACCTTACTATACAATATGCTATTCATATTGCGTAATAATATAGCATAAGGATGTTAAAAGGACTGTGTGAGATTAGCAAGTGGTATTGATATATAAAAGGATATTCATAAATCATACTTCATTTACAATTGAGTTATTATTTTTGTTAGTATATATGTTGTTCCAAATTCTATTAGCGACAATTAGAATTTGTGATGAGAATTGGTGGTGTGGAGTGAAATAAATAGAAAAAGAGTTATACATTGTGCAGAGGGAAGGCTACAGCGTGGGTATGTGTTCTGCCTTTAGTTTCACACTTCTTATTGTATTATGTGGACAGGAATGAAGGTTTAAGCAGATGAAAGGAAGCAGCACTGTCTTCAGAAGATACAGGTACAGCCGACAGCTATATTCTCCATGACTGCAGTGTATTCTTTGTGGCACTTCTTTCTTCTCCTTCCCCTTAATCCTGGTGAGCTGGTCTCGCAAAATCGCCTGCGTACAGGGATCTTGCTGTAGATGGGGATACTGGACATGCTCAGGTCTTCCTGCATGGTAAAAGGATTGATGCAGCCAGAGCAAAGACAGCGAGCTTCTGGTATGTCGACTGGGATGCGGTTCTCATCATGGTTTATACTGGAAGGAGACAAACCAATATACTATGACTACCAATGAAACCTAATGAAGATGACAAGTGCTCAAAGCTTAAGAGACTGGGCTGCAACACCCAACATAGCCCTTGTATTGTGTCTGGAATAAAGCAGGCAGGCACATTTTACTAATGTCATAAGCATACATATAGCTTTGCCATAAGGGGTGTAATACAATATTGAATGGTGCCTACACCGATTGCAGCTGTTAACCCTTTAGATGCTGTGGTCACTTACAACTGTGGTATTTAAACCGTATATTAGAATGGATCGCCATCCTCCCCCCAAACATTATCAGGGAACAATGATCTTTTGCTATGACAGCTGGATACCTATTGTCATTAGACAGGATGTAATAGAAATGCAGAAATTTTACAATATATTCCGCAATATATGGTTTTAACATTATAATGAATTCTATGGGTGGTCAGATAGTGTAGTGCTCAAACATCCTAGGGGGGGGGTCTAAAAGTAAAGATTAAGGAAAAAAGATTTAAAGAAATGCAAAAAATCATAAAAATAAAATCCCCACATCCAAAAATTGCTCAAACCTTGAAAATATAATATTTATCCCACATGGTGAACAAGGTAGCAGGAAAAAAAAAATCTAAACCTTTTTCGCCGTTTGGCCCCTGACCCAAAAAAAATTGAACTGAAAAGTGAACAAAACACACATTTCCCAAAGTTGTATCAATAAAAATGATTTCTCAGCACACAAAAAGGGATCTTACAAAGGGATCTATGCAAAATATTTAAAAAAAAAAAAAAAAAAAAAAGTTATGGGAGGCACAATGTGACATTCAAAATCTTTTTTTTTTTTCTTTTTTTTTTTTATAAAGTATATCAATTTGATATCGCTGTGATCATGCTGAGCCACAGAATATAGCATTACATACATTACATACATTTTTACTGTATAGTGATCGCTGTGAAAACAAAAAAGGTAACATTAAAAAATTTAGTTTTTGGTTGCTCGGAATAGTGAGGGCCTTTAGAAAAAAGTCCAAAGACTGGATTTGGAGAAGGTAGAGAGGTTCTCTTTAAAGGGGCTATCCAGTTTCTGGCTGTTAGTACTACAGCAGTTGTCCCATACAAGTCTATATTGCCTCCAGATATCAAAAGTACAGTCTTTGAACACTGGACAAAAGTATAGTCTTTGAAATGCTGGATAACCCCTTTAACAATAGAAGTCTAGGGAGAGGGAAAGTGATAATTTGGTAAAGCATTTTTCTTTAATAAGATATATTACAAAGTTATATATCCTAGTTTCCCCAAATCAGCGCCAGTTTCTGCTCCGATTCTGCTTCCCATTGCTTTCAATAGGAGGTAGAGAATGTAGAAGGACACTGAAAAAAAAAATAAACATACAGCTCAATTTTGCCGTGGATTCCAAAGCTCGATATTCCCCCGATTTAGGTCCATTCATCTGGAAAGCGGAAAGGCACAATAGAATGCAAAAGCTCTGCCCCTCTTCATTTCCGGACGACGGTTCGCTACGGCCTATTGCCGCAGATTAGACGCAGATGAATGGGCCTAATCCAGGAAGAGTCTCAAGCCACAAACTTTACAGCTAAATCAGCCGCGACAAGATCAAGCATTCTGTTGCGATCTTTGCCTCCAATTGACAACACTGAGAGATCTGGGCAAAATCTGCCGCTGATATAGGGATGGAATCAGCCTCCAAATCAGAGTAAAATCAGTCCGATGTGTGAACAGCCCCTCTCTTTGGAATATATACCGTATTATGAGTACGGTCCACAATAATATCTCTGATATTACGGGAAAAATATTTAAATAAGGGTGTGACCGGCACCCAAGTAAATCTACAGGATAGGGTCCCAACCCAGATCATACATAAGAACAAAAAATCCTAGTACAGTTGATTACGATATCAAAGATATTTTTATTGTAATTCAAATTGCACTGTGCCACACGTGGCTATACAGAGTATACAAGAGCAACGTTTCGGCAAAATCTGCCTTCCTCATGCTCGTTGTGTGAGTCGGAGCCCAATGTAGGCACCAGATTGGTAAGATATAGACCCCTTCCTGTTAGTGTCCTGTTAGGTTAAATGAGGTGTATGACCGTGATTGCGTCAAGGTTTTCTGTAGTTGTGACGTACAGTCAAGGTTATTTCCTTTGTAGCACGGACTTGTCCGCTGCATCAGGTTTCCTACAACAGGCGTATAATAGGAAGTGGATATTCTTTCAATGGACTGTAATTGCCCTTCTCTGATGGAAGAAATCCGAGTGTGGCCTGTCAACTGTGACAGGTGATTGCTGTAGAGGTTGGAATAGGGAGGTGGTCAGCTGTAGTGGCCTTCTGTTGGTCTGCGGCGTTGTTGTCCGTAAATGCGTGGCCCCGGGCGGGTACCGTTGGTGGCGGTCTGTGTGTACTCTGTATAGCCATGTGTGGCACAGTGCAATTTGAATTACAATAAAAATATCTTTGATATCGTAATCAACTCTACTAGGATTTTTTATTCTTATGATATTACGGGAAAAGACAAGAATGATTGGGCTTGTTTATGTCTACCAGGTTTTCTGCCATGTGAGCAAACAATCTCCCCTTGGTATCACCTGGCAGTCATTGCCCCCCTCAGGGTATGAGCCTATAAATTACAAAGATGGGGCATGTCTTGTGTTCTTTTATGTTACTATATGAGGTATCTAACCCCTGTCATAAATAATTTACTAAGAGCTACACGATGACATAATGTCTTTAGCTGCTTTATAACAACAACCTTCAGCTATTAGACTCCTGATTTATGTTCCCTACAATACGTCATTCTCCTGAAGTAGCTTTAGATTCTATACTTGTGTTTGTTTGTCATTTACTTCAATAGTGGAAGACCACAGTTAGCAAATAAGGTTGTGAGACAGCACTCAACGCAGACAAACGCATTTCTAAAGTACAAAGTACATTATCTTACCATTGCTCAGGCTGAAGCTGAGGGTTTCCAAGCACCTCATTTAGTAAGTGACCCGGCTACTTGAAAAATGAATGTGAGCAAAGTCCTGACATGTTCTGTGCCGGCTGGCAGAAGATAAAGGGCATAGAGAATAGAGGAAAAGTGTGCGCGAAACTTGGAGAGAGAAGAAAGTGACTAAAATAACCCAAGGTGGTGAAAAGCATCTGAGAGGGATTTTAGATTGTTGGATTGATAAGAAAAATGAGTACACCGCAAGGTCGATGGTGGAGATACTAAATGGCACCTATAATGAACTCGTATTAGTAAGAGGCTCACTGTACTTATAATAGGTATATATATACTGTATCTACGATAAGCTTTCTGTAAATTATATTTATATACATTGCTCAAAAAAATAAAGATTAAACAATTAACACCTCCTAGATCTGAAAGAATGAAATATTGTCATTGAATACTTTGTTCTGTTCAAAGTTGAATGTGATGACAACAAAATTACACAAAAATAATCAATGGGAATCCAATTTATTAACCGATGGAGGCCTGGATTTGGAGTCACCCCCAACATTAAAGTGAAAAAACACACTACAGGCTGCTCCAACTTTGATATAATGTTTTTAAAACATGTCAAAATGAGGCTCAGTAGTGTGTGTGGCCTCCACGTTCCTGTATGACCTCCCTACAACACCTGGGCATGCTCCTGAAGAGGTTGCGGATGGTCTCCTGAGGGATCTCCACCCAGACCTGGACTAAAGCATCAGCCACCTCCTGGACAGTCTGTGGTGCAACGTGACATGCTGGAGGCGCTGCCAGGACATAGGCCTGTACACCAGGAGATGTGGAGGCGGCTGTAGGAGGGCAACAACCCAGCAGCAGGACCACTACCTCCGGCTTTGTGCAAGGAGGAACAGGAGGAGAACTACCAGAGCCCTGCAAAATGACCTCCAGTAGGCCACAAATGTTCATGTGTTTGCACAAATGGTTAGAAATCGACTCCATGAGGATGGAATAAGGGCCCACAGATGGGGGTTGTGCTCACAGCCCAACAACGTGCAGAATGCTTGGCATTTGCCACAGAACACCGGGATTGACAACTTCGCCACTAGCGCCCTGTGCTCTTCACAGATGAAAGCAGGTTCACACTAAGCATATGTGACAGTCAGAGACGCCGTGGAGAGTGATCTGCTGCCTGCAACATCCTTTAGCATAACCGATTTGGCAGTGGGTTAGTAATGGTGTGGGGTGGCATTTCTTTGGAGGGCCGCACAGGCCCTCCATGTGCTCGCCAGAGGTAGCCTGACTGCCATTACGTACAGAGATGAGAGCCTCAGACCCCTGGTTAGACCATTGGTGTGGTTGGCCCTGGGTTCCTCCTAATGTCGGACAATGCCAGACCTCATGTGGTTGGAGTGTCAGCAGTTCCTGCAAGATGAAGGCTTTGAAGCTATGGACTGATCCGCCCGTTCCCCAGACCTGAATCCGATTGTGCACATCTGGGACATCATATCTCGCTCCATCCACCAATGCCACGTTGCACCACAGACTGTCCAGGAGTTGGCAGATGCTTTAGTCCAGGTCTGGGTGGAGATCCCTCAGGAGACCATCCGCAACCTCATCAGGGGCATGCCCAGTTGTTGTAGGGAGGTCATACAGGCAAGTGGAGGCCACACACACTACTGAGCCTCATTTTTTTTTTTTTAAATGTAGATTGTGAGCCCCATATAAGGATCACATTGTACATTTTTTTTATCCTATCAGTATGTCTTTGTAGAATGGGAGGAAATCCATGCAAACACGGGGAGAACATACAAACTCCTTGCAGGATTCGAACCCAGGACTCCAGCGCTGCAAGGCTGCAGTGCTAACCACTGAGTCACCGTGTTGCCCCTACTGAGCCTTATTTTGACATGTTTTAAGGACATTACATCAAAGTTGGATCAGCTTGTAGTGTGTTATTCCACTTTGATTTGGGGGTGACTCCAAATCCAGGCCTCTATTGGTTAATAAATGTGATTTCCATTGATGATTTTTGTGTGATTTTGTTGTCATCGCATTCAACTTTGTACAGAACAAAGTATTCAATGAGAATATGTCATTCATTGAGATCTAGGATGAGTTTTTTGAGTGTTCTCTTTATTTTTTTGAGCAGTGTATTACACTTTTACTCATTTTGCGTCATTGGCATTTGTGGCAACATATTGGTTAGTAATGGGAAACATTACCTGTAAGCCCAAGGAGATAAACTTCTTCTATTAGAAAGCCAAAGCCTCAAGTTCACTTCACATTTTCCACCAGAAGATTCGGAGCCATTGTGTAGCTGGTGCACCATCTCCATTAAACTTTGTTCATATTCCTCCACTAAACTGAAACTCTGTGAAGGAGCAAAAGAATTTACTCCCAGCACAGGGTCTGGAGATGTCTTCCCACGGCCTTTGTCTTGAGGGTTTTCCTTTCCTTTGGCTTTTTTCCTGTTTTTAGAAGACTTTGGTGTGTCTGAGCTGAGGACATGGACAAGGAGGAGAGAACTGGCATACAAAAGCAGCTATGAAGGTAGACAAACGTTCATCAGTAAATGATACAACATTTTCCAGTATTCACATGTTAACATATTTGGCTTTACTAGACTGCTAAAGCTTACTTAATCTATCTGCAGACTTTGCATAAAGAAGAACTATTTCTGTCCATTATATGAATTATATTTTATATTTAATGCTGTTTTGTTTATCTGCAGTCTCTAGTTGTCAGTTCTTGCTGAGATGATGAGTGAAGATTAGCTATCTGTGATGACTCCTATAGACTGCACACAGAAAGTAGAGGAGAATCTGCTCTTTTCGTTCTGTCTTTCTCTCTCTAGGATATTGTAGAAGATCTCTGAAGCAAATTAATGTAAATAAGCCACTTCTGGTCTCATCTCTGTTTGCTTCTTCTCCATAGACTTCTATGTAAAGCTGCAATCTGACACCTCTATGAGCATCAGTCCATTTTACCCTAACAAAGCAGATTATGTAAAACTTTTATAGTGAAGGGTTTTGGGCCATAGTAATTGAATTGCTTCATTTATAATACAAATAATAGTATTGTACCTCTGAGCCCCAGCATCACTATATCCTTTATATATTAAGAAATTAATTAGCACAAAATTTTAAATAAGGACTGCTTAAAAACCAAAAAACTATATGGTATAAAGTGGAAGGCCACATTTTATATAATACAGGGCTGTGGAGCCGGTAGGCCATAGCTGGACTCCGCCTCCTGCTCTGACTCCTTCACAAATGGCTGACTGTCATGATCTATCAGAAGCCGTTAGAATTCATAAAAAGATAGCTTTAATTCTTATGAAAGTAAATATGTAATAAACTATATACAATATTAATAATTGTATCTTGTAATTAAAAATAATTACTAATTTTTTGGAGCCAGAATCAGTAACTTTTTCCAACTCCAGCTAAAATTGCTCCCGACCCAAATCCATGACTCCGACTCCACAGTCCAGGTAGTTTATATGATATTATTTAGCTGCGCTAGATGACCTACTATTGGTTCACACGAATTAATAACGAATATAATGGATAATTCATTTATTGATCAAAGGGTTTTCTTCCACTTTAACACTTTAAGGTTAATTTTTCATGGTAAAATTTTTCCTAAGTTTTTAAAACCATTCTATGTTCAAGTCATTAGTTTAGTGCGAAGAAAAGTTGAATTTCCATCCAAACACTCCTGATACACCAGATTTGGAGCTGACAAGGGGGTCATGGTCCAATTTTTATCCTTTCCTGCACTCAGGTGTAAATGAATATGACTGGGCAGGAAAAAGGACAGACTCCAGGTACGATACACTAACAAGTGACATTTTCCTATAAACATCCTCCAGATATGAACAGCTGAAAAACACAACACACAGCATTTCTTAGTCTTGTCAGACTCGCTGCTGTCTGAGTACTTCCATATGACTGCTTGAACATACTAGGAGTGAAGAATGACTTCCAGTGGATGTAAGGTTTAAAGGGGTTACCTGAAACCTATGGGTAATGGATACAAGTGACACAGTATAAGTTATTGGTATCAGATCAGTGGGGTCTAACCCCTGGACCCCGCACTGATTTTGGCTGCCAGAAACCACATACAAGGTATACTGCTCCTATTCATGTGACGAGCTACTGTTTGCCAAAGCCACCTCTACAGTGTACAGAGCCAGAAGCTGTATACAGCTGTGTGCAAATAATTAGCTCTATACTCTGTTATAATATAGTGACTAGCAGGAAGTTTATATAGAATATCTTTACACAAACCTAAAAAAATGAAACAATAAGTTGTATTATATTTAGTTACATGCTGCATTGGATATGTTGTAGGCATTACATGTGTCCTCTTGGAATTACAGGTAACAATTTGGTCGTAATATTATTGGCATTAGAGGCTACTATCAAGTTTTTTGTTTTTTTATGTTACAAATACATATATTTCTGAATTTCTGGTTTGTTGTATTATAGGTTATACTTGACAGTGCATTATGTATTACATACTATAATGATGTTTTTTAAGCTGTTACATCCTAAACTCAAATCTACCATATATATTAGAGGCTAAGAACACGTAAGCAATACAGGTTATACATTGTACGCATGGATTTATTTATTAAGACTATAGTTGGATGCATTATTGATTATTTAGAGACACAATGTTACAGCCTCACATAATATGATAATTCAATAGCATGTGTATACTGTATGTATAATCAGATGCGTATATATGTATTACAGGCTGCTATCAGATGTATAATCTATAGTACATGCTACAGTCAGATATATGCTTACAAGATACTCTCATATGTACTATGTGTACTATAAAGTGCAGTTGAATACCTCATACGTCTTATACGTCCGATTATACATTGTGTTATATTTATTATATCCTATAACGACGTGTATACATTACATTCTGCTGTGGGGTATATGATATAAGAAGGGATGTATAACATATATTACAGACTACACATTAGTTAACCACCTATAATGGACATATCTTCTTAGTTGATTGTATTCAGAAATATAGACTATTTCCAATAGGAAAAACAGACTTGGAAATGAATGTTTCAAATGTATGCAGAAAGTCCCACATATAGCTAAAGCACAACTCATTGCCACTGCTAACATACAACGCATCTATCAAGTGCTCCACAGCATCTGTTCATACACAAGGCTAGAAATGTAACATACGTTACGACATGCAGATATCCTCAATGTCACACTAATTTTCACGTTTGGTTAACAGCATATGACTACGGCAAGGGACAAACAAAAAACCTCAGAAACCATTCTCATGCCCACTGGCTGCCCAATGCATATAAACAGTTTGTGCCCACGGAGTACCCATATCATACAAGCACATCTTATGCCCTTTGTCTGTCTAGAAGACATAGACGCACCCAGGCAGTGTGATCACATAGTGTTGATCTATGTGTTTGTCTGTTGGAGAACTTACCAGTCTATTTGAGCCAAGCATTGTGTGGCGAGGAATAGCAAATGCAGCTGCAGCCTTAACAAACCTCAGGGACTATCCCCAGTGTCAGTGGGGCACAGGCTGCACCTACTCTGAGTGTCTCCAGTGGGGCTGGGCCCAATCCAATGTACAGTTAGATTTCTAAAGGTGCTGAGTACAATGTTAACAAAGGCCCAGCTTGTCCCTTTCGCCTTCTGTTCTGTGCCTCTTGTTTTGTGTCCCTGACTCCACATGCAGGGACTGTGTTTGCAGACTGGGAACACGGTGCACAGCGGCTCTGTTCTCACACTCGGCACACAGACCTGGCTGATATCTGCTGTTTGTTTGCTTGTTCTTTAGACTTCTTTTGGAATGGAATCCCCCCATTTAATAGATCAATGGAGAATTGTGAAAATGTAATATTACCAGCTGCAGAAAAGGGCAGAGTATCCCTTTTCACCCTCTGTACGGCTGTGGCTAATTTAGGAATAGGCATGAACTTAATGGTTGGCCTGTAAATGGTCTATGTGAGAATGTAGTGCTGTGTTTGTTCAGTATTGGCAGTGGGTGTATAGCATGTGAATCCGTCAGTAGCTGATACCACCACAGCTGGTACCCTACAATGTGTTAGTGCTTACACGCGAGTTCATTAAAAGCATTTTTAACAACATTTCTAACAATACCTAAATTCAGGATAAACTGCTGTGTGTGAGCCTAATCCTATTTCTGGCCATTATATTTCTCATATTCTGCATTTTTAGCAGATTCTCTTCTGCAGGCGCTATTGTAACTGAGCATGTGGATGGAGACTAGGTACTATGGTCTCCTATGGAGAGCCCATTGAGCGAAAAGGAGATTCTGCTCCCTAGCTCTTTCACTCTATGAGAAGCAGCAGCAGCCCCATCATATTGGACTTCATAGAAAGTGACATAAAAAAAATATGTATTATTAGCTGCAGCAGACACTGTTGCTGTCTACATCCGCTTCTTTTTTACCTGGTCCCTCTTCTGTACCTATATATAGACCTCTATCTCTTGTCTAGTCCATGGATGTTCAGCAGTTTTACCGTATTTTTCGGACTATAAGACGCACCTAGGTTTTAGAGGAGGAAAATAGGGAAAAAAATTTTGAAGCAAAAACTGGTAAAATATTTAATATATGGGAGTTGTAGTTTTGCAACAGCTGCAAGGCCACATTGACAGGTGACCCTGCAGCTGTACGGGGATGCATAGAGCGTTTTTTTTTTTTGCAGGGTCAGCTGTACTTTTTAGTTATACCATTTTGGGGGATATCTATTGCTTAGATCACCCTGTATTGAAAAAAAAAAAAAACAGGAGGTGATTTAGAACTTTTATTTATTTCATATTTTTAAACCTTTTTTTTTTTTTTTTCTTTTTTTACTATTTTATTCCCCCCCGGGGGCTTGAACCTGCGGTCACTTGATCGCAAGTCCCATAGACGGCAATACAACTGTATTGCCGTCTATGGGACATTCTGTATATTAGTATTAGTTATTGTATAACTACTGTACTACTGTATTAATGTAATAATAATACTATTATTAATAGTATTATTATTATCATAGAGACCAGCCGCAATACTAATACAGCAGTGACAGGCCGGGGAGCCTCATTAGGCTCCCGGCTGTCACCCGGACAGGTCGGCTTCTGCGATATCGCCGCGCAGGAGCCGGCCTGCAACTTTACAGGTACAGGGCCGGTGGGGACCGGCCCCGGGAGAGAAGGGGCCACCGATACTGACCCGGCATCCGCTGTACTAGAGAGGCGGATGCCGGGGAGGGATAGACGCCGGGGCCTGAGACATCGCTACGATCCTCTGCCCTTCATGAAGCCAGCAGCGGGGGGACGGAGGAGCCCCTGCCGCTGCTGGCTTCATGTAGGGCAGAGGAGCGCAGCGATGTCTCAGGCCCCGGCACCTGTAATGGCGTCTATCACTTGCCGGCTTCCGCCTCTCTATTACAGCGGATGCCAGGCGCCACCTTCAGACTATAAGACGCACCCTTCTTTTCCCCAAAAATTTTGGGGAAAGAAAGTGCGTCTTATAGTCCGAAAAATACGGTAATTGTTTTATTTTCAGGTGGTGGCTACTGATATCTAGCCATGGCAGCTACCATGTCTGTTTGTCAAGTAGAATCTGAATGGTATAAAAATATGGACTTTACACACATTTATATCTTGACACTCCTCTACGAATGTCATGCCTAATAAGTGTCAAAGAAATATTGGAAGAAGATATGTTATTCTGACATTATACTTGTGAACCGAGAGTTACAGGATTAAGAGTGACATGGATGGGCCAATACTCAGTGGTGAACCTAGCCTTTCTGCTGCCTGAGGCAGATGACAGAAAGGCGCCCCCTCCGCCGGACTGAATACCGGGCAAGGGGGAGGCTGCTAGCGGTAACATTACAGTGAATACAGTGGTACAGTAGTGAGTAACATTTTGTGGTGACTTACCGGAGACGTCCCTGACTAATCGCTCACATTTCCCGTCTCTTCCCTCTGGATCGCCATGACCACTTCTTTCAGCATGTGATTTGTCTCTGTAAAGTTTGCAACACAGACATCTTTGACTCCTCACTTCTCCGGGCACCTGACCATTATTGTCCTCACCTACACAAAACCCCTTAAAGAGGACCTTTCATTAGTTGGGGCACATTCGGTTTTACAGTTAGGGCCAGAAATATTTGGACAGTGACACAATTTTCGCGAGTTGGGCTCTGCATGCCACCACATTGGTTTTGAAATGAAACCTCTACAACAGAATTCAAGTGCAGATTGTAACGTTTAATTTGAAGGGTTGAACAAAAATATCTGATAGAAAATGTAGGAATTGTACACATTTCTTTACAAACACTCCACATTTTAGGAGCTCAAAAGTAATTGGACAAATAAACATAACCCAAACAAAATATTTTTATTTTCAATATTTTGTTGCGAATCCTTTGGAGGCAATCACTGCCTTAAGTCTGGAACCCATGGACATCACCAAACGCTGGGTTTCCTCCTTCTTAATGCTTTGCCAGGCCTTTACAGCCGCAGCCTTCAGGTCTTGCTTGTTTGTGGGTCTTTCCGCCTTAAGTCTGGATTTGAGCAAGTGAAATGCATGCTCAATTGGGTTAAGATCTGGTGATTGACTTGGCCATTGCAGAATGTTCCACTTTTTTGCACTCATGAACTCCTGGGTAGCTTTGGCTGTATGCTTGGGGTCATTGTCCATCTGTACTATGAAGCGCCGTCCGATCAACTTGGCAGCATTTGGCTGAATCTGGGCTGAAAGTATATCCCGGTACACTTCAGAATTCATCCGGCTACTCTTGTCTGCTGTTATGCCAGCAATAAACACAAGTGACCCAGTGCCATTGAAAGCCATGCATGCCCATGCCATCACGTTGCCTCCACCATGTTTTACAGAGGATGTGGTGTGCCTTGGATCATGTGCCGTTCCCTTTCTTCTCCAAACTTTTTTCTTCCCATCTTTCTGGTACAGGTTGATCTTTGTCTCATCTGTCCATAGAATACTTTTCCAGAACTGAGCTGGCTTCTTGAGGTGTTTTTCAGCAAATTTATCTCTGGCCTGTCTATTTTTGGAATTGATGAATGGTTTGCATCTAGATGTGAACCCTTTGTATTTACTTTCATGGAGTCTTCTCTTTACTGTTGACTTAGAGACAGATACACCTACTTCACTGAGAGTGTTCTGGACTTCAGTTGATGTTGTGAACGGGTTCTTCTTGACCAAAGAAAGTATGCGGTGATCATCCACCACTGTTGTCATCCGTGGACGCCCAGGCCTTTTTGAGTTCCCAAGCTCACCAGTCAATTCCTTTTTTCTTAGAATGTACCCGACTGTTGATTTTGCTACTCCAAGCATGTCTGCTATCTCTCTGATGGATTTTTTCTTTTTTTTCAGCCTCAGGATGTTCTGCTTCACCTCAATTGAGAGTTCCTTTGAGCGCATGTTGTCTGGTCACAGCAACAGCTTCCAAATGCAAAACCACACACCTGGAATCAACCCCAGACCTTTTAACTACTTCATTGATTACAGGTTTACGAGGGAGACGCCTTCAGAGTTAATTGCAGCCCTTAGAGTCCATTGTCCAATTACTTTTGGTCCCTTGAAAAAGAGGAGGCTATGCATTACAGAGCTATGATTCCTAAACCCTTTCTCCGATTTGGATGTGGAAACTCTCATATTGCAGCTGGGAGTGTGCACTTTCAGCCCATATTATATATATATAATTGTATTTCTGAACATGTTTAAGTAAACAGCTAAAATAACAAAACTTGTGTCACTGTCCAAATATTTCTGACCCTAACTGTATATACCGCTGGAAAGCCGACAGTGCACTGAATTCAGCGCACTGTCGGCTTTCCCGTTCTGTGCCCCCAGTGAAGAGCTATTGGTGCCGGTACCGTAGCTCTTCACCGTCAAAAGGGCATTTCTCACAGTCAGTCAGGAACGTCCTTCCTCACAGCAGCGCCTATAGCGCTGTACTGTGGGAACGTGGAGGAACGCCCCCCCAGTACTTGTCTATGGGCGAGCATTATCATGAGGGGAAGGGGGCGTTCCTCCCCACTCTCACAGTACAGCGCTATAGGCTCTGCTGTGAAGAAGGATGTTCCTGACTGACTGTGAGAAATGCCCTTTTGACTGTGAAGAGCTACGGTACCGGGATCGATAGCTCTTCACTGGGGGCACAGAATGGGAAAGCCGACGGTGTGCTGAATTCAGTGCACTGTCGGCTTTCCAGCGGTATATAAAAACGCATGTGCCCCAACTCATGAAAGGTCCTCTTTAAATAGTGCCCCATATTAATAATATCCCCCTTATATTAATAATGCCCCTAAAAGTCCCTATATAAACCCCCTCCTTGTATTAATGATATGCAGTATTTATATAAGGGCTGTTAGGGGCATTATTAATACAAGGGGGGAGGGTTGGAGTGCTGGGGGGTTTGGGGTGCTGGGTAAGGGGGAGGGGGGCTTTTGAATGTCTGTCTGGCCCCTCCTTGGGCTTGAGGACTGTTTTTCTTCTTTCCACCCACTTGCAATTCTTGCATTTGGGGGTTAACAGGAGCACTACAGTAAGCACTACAGCGTACTTACTGCTGTCTGATCTTCAGCCTGCGCAACGGTCTTGTGAGACCGCGTAGGAGCACAGGCACACGTCGGGTGCGGGCCTGATTACGTGGCCACGTCACCCAGCGTGTGGGGAGGAGGGGGCGGCGTTAGCATGCAGAGAGCAGACAGGGAGACGACCTGCTCTCTGCTAGGGATGAGGGGCGGTTGCTGGAGCAGTGCTGCTGCTAATAGGTGAGAGTTAAAGCAGCGCTGCGTCCACAGGCCCGACCCAAGCCACCGCTCGCTTCCCCTGCCGGGCTGCCATAACGCTAAGCCAGTCCAGGACAGTTCACACGCAGCTTGTCCTGGACTGGCTTAGGTCAGTAAAAAGGCCGCCCCCCGGCATAGCGCCGCCTGAGGAAGTCGCCTCATTAGAGGTGCAGCGCTGCCAATACTGTAACCTCCCAGAGGCATACTGGGTTTCTTTTCTGTGGGATTCATATATATTACTGGAATTCTAATTATAGAGAGAGAGAGAGCGAGCTGAGGTAACATTTGGCAGCACATGCAGTATCTATATGAGGCCTATATCTTATTATTTTCTACTGCACAAACCAAAATTCCCCAGGTGAGTAGGGTATATACTACCCATAACACAATTGCCTGCCATGGAATAGCTAAGAAATTCTGTATACTGTAGCTATGAGACAGACAGACAGACTAAATGTAATGATATGAAACAGTCAAAGTTAGTCCACATGCGTAGCCCCGTGGCTGTAGTCGGTGTTACTATCCAGCAGCTTGAACATATTTTGGATGCTGTTTGTGACACGAAGAGTTCATTGAAGTTGAGCTAACGTGGAAAAAGGCTGCTTATGTCTTATATGTTATATATGAGTTAATATGGCGGATTTACTTAAACTGGAGATACACTCAAATGCATTGAAAGTTAACAACAGGAAATGTACTGTATATTGTAGAACCCAAGCAAAACTAAAATTCTTATAACACCAGCTTAGGAAATTGGTCCAAATTTAAGGGGCACTTAAAATGGAATCACCTTTACATAGTACCATCTGTTCTGGCTCATAGACTGGTGTCTCAAGTGTGGGACTCCCCACTAGGATATCCACATGTGCTCATAAGTCATATGGTTAGACTCTGTCTTGAGGAATCATCCGTAAACTTTCCATCACACTACCTGGAAACCAAAAGAGCCTTTTGCTTTTATTATATGAGCACTTTAATCCAGGCTGTGTACTACAAAATCCACTCCACAATGTAGATGTATATTTAGTGAGGCGTCTGTATATCATTCGTCAGATTACGTTCAGACCTAAATGAGAATTTCCTCCAGTTCTCATATCTCGTGAAGACAGTTTGTGTTCAGTTAAGGCAGGCTGATGTTTCCTTAAAGTTGTTGAAGACAAGTAAACTACTATGACCATTGCCAAGAGTCTTTGTTCTGGGGAATATCTCTGAGCAGCACTTGTGTTGTTTGACCTTCCCTGTACTGTTTTAGGAAAGGAAGTAGAGATAAATGTTTGGCTGCTTGCAGTTCATCTGTTCCTCTTTTTCTTCCATACAAGTCATTTCTCAAAGATCTGGTGCTGCACAAGTGATGCATCTGCTACATCCTGAACAGAAGATGGCTGTTGTATGCAAGAGCCTGAACATCCCATCACTCTACCCGCGGATGTGTTTATACAGCAGACACAGGCAGGTGAGTTAGGGCTCAGACAGGTGTCCACAATGCAAACATAACCTTAGACTTGTGAAAGATAGTGGGGGAGAAATGGGGCAAAAATTGTGCAAATTGCTCCGAATCTATGGCGAGATACATGTGGTGCAGTGCGCTAGGTGTATTAGACAATGCTCATCTTTACACCACCATATGACTGCCACTGATGTACACTCATATTTTACATCTTTACAAATTCAGTGCTATTTTTATAGTTCGCTTTTCACAGAATTCTGTAACTCTACAACCTGATAATAAATAAACAATTTTTCATTATGTTTTTCTTCTGCTTTAATCCTCTGTGCTGCCTCACCAACGTTTTGTGCATGCATGGTCAAATGCTAAAACTAATCTTTAAAGGGAAGCTGTCACCAAAAGCCAGCATATTAACACAGCCCCGCAGATAGATAGGTTAAGGTCTCCTGAATCCAACAGGTTGTTGTCCTTGTGAATTGGCGCCTCTGTTGCTGAGATGTCCCTGCTTTTATCAATGTGCAAATGATCTCTTTGGGTCATTTCTCCAAAGAGATAAATGGTAATGCCCTTGTTGCGCTAAAAGGCTAAATCTGGGTGACAGAGGGTAACACAATGTTTGATTCAGGTAACCCTAACCTATATATCTGTAAGACTGGGTTCTGGTGATGTTCTTTGTTGCAGGTGTATATGGTGTGATCTATATTTTTCAATGTAATAACAATAATTGCAAAACGTATATTATATAGTGGTGGTGCTGGGGAACTGCAGCTCTGCTGCTATTACTTGAATAAGAGCAAAGATGCTACCGCTCCCCACCCACTTCTGTAAATCTGGTAGTCACCAGTATCAAAAATGATTTTGAGACCAGAAAACTCCTTTAATACTTAAAGCGGTCAGCCCAAATTTTACTGTTATTCCTTATCCATGGGATTGGCATTCATTCGGTAGGGGTTAGGACTCCTGGGATCTCCACTTATCATGAAAACAGGGGTCCCATTCCCCCATCCAAATGGAGATACAGGCTGAGCATGTGAACTGCCACTGCATTCATTCTGTATGGCACCGCTTGGGATAACTGAGCTCCGACCACAGACAGTGAATAGAATGGCAGTGCACATACGCGGTTTGCTGCTCCATTCGGATATAGGAACAGGTACTTGGGCCTACCCATTTAACAATGTTTAAAAAGTTATTCAATGACTGTCCTTTACATGAGCTATCTTTGTGATAATATTAAAGCTTGTGATTAATATCAAATCTGCAGGGGTCCAACACCCAGCGCCGCACATCCCATGAGGCGACCTGAAGCAACCGCTTCAGGCAGCTCTATGCCAGGGCCCCGGGGAGGGCGGCATTTTTGCTTACCTAAGCCAGTCCTGGACTGGCTTAGCGTCACTGTCACCGAGCGGTGGATTGGGGAGGCCCTGTGGACGCAGCGCTGAGGCAGAGAGAAGGTCCTCTCCCTGCCTGCTCTCTGCCTGCTAACGCCACTCCGCCATGCCCCCTTCGCTCCGCCCCCTCCTCCTGGGTGGGAGGGGGGGGCGGCTTTCTGTTGTCCGCCTCGGGCGGCGAAAAAGTTAGGTTCACCCCTGCCAACACCTAGCACTCAACTATTTGCAAAGGCATTGGTGATCCAGAAGTGTTATAGCTCCTTAGATCTATAAATGCCTGTTTACTGTCTGTTGGCAGAATGTAGTAAGAGGGGGAAGAGCCTCCAAGGCCTAATTGATTTCCTATAATTTATGCCAGAAATTTTGTTAAATATTGGTGCTGGCTATGAGATTTGCCAGATTTATTGAGAGCCATGTAAATGAGCTATATATAATACTCCAAAACACAGGATTCAGGGCTCATTCAGATGACATAAAATGAAGAGAAATTCAAGCATACTTTTTGCTAAGATTCCTCTTCATTCTCTGGCCTTCTGTCATGGCTTTCACTTGCTCATCAGCCCTGAAATAAGCAGGAGGCTTATTTTTTTGCCATCCTGCTTCAGGCTAAGGCCCCACATAGCAACAAACAGTGGAAAAAATACAGTGAAAACGCATTGCATTTTTTATCTGCTGCGTTTTCTCTGCTTTTTCCCTTCCCATACTAAATCTATAGGGAAAATACTGCGATTCTGCAGATAAAATTAACATGATGTGTTTTTCCAAGGATTGTTTTTCCTGCAATCCGTAGATGAGAGCAACCAAAATTTCATTTACTTTGCTAGTACTGTAAAACAAAACATTTTTTTTCTGTTGCGTTTCTGCAGCAGTCCAAAGCACTGCGTATCTGCAATGGTAGGCCTTAACCTCTGCATCCTATTGAGAACTATTTCTCCTCTTTGTGTTCTTAACTAGAGATGAGCGAACAGCGTTCGATCGAGTACATGTTCGATTGGATATCTTCGCACGGCCATCACTGCTACATCTCAGCATAGGAATGCATTGACCAGCGTTGATTGGCCGAATGCCATACAGAGTACAGCATTCGGCCAATCAACGCTGATTCTGCTGGAGGAGGCGGAGTCTAAGATCGGTCCACAGCAGTCTCCATTCTGGTCCAATTTAGACTCCGCCTCCTCTCAGATGAGCCTCCGTCAGAATCAGCGTTGATTGGCCGAATGCTGTACTCTGTATGGCATTCGGCCAATCAACGCTGGTCAATGCATTCCTATGGGAAAAAGTAAACTCCCGCATATTGCAAGCTGACAGAGATCCCGACGTAATACAGTGACTTGGGAAAGTTAGATCTCCCCAGACATGCTTCCCCTGCTGTCCCAGTTGCATTCCAGGGTGTTGGCATCATTTTCTGGGGTGTCATAGTGGACTTGGTGACCCTCCTGAGTCGAATAGTGGTTTCCCCCTAAACGAGTATTTGTTCCCCATAGATTATAATGGGGTTCGATATTCGATCGAACAGTCAAGTATTGAGTGGCTACTCAAATCGAACTTCGAACATTTCACTGTTTGCTCATCTCTATTCTTAACATTGATATATATTGAGGGTAATTGGCAAATACTGGAATTTCATGCTACAGTCAATGGCTAGGGCTACACAAGAAACTTTGACCCCGACAGTTATTGCTCAGCCAAAGATCTCTATGCTACTCTGCAATGCCACAACTAATGTAAGCGAATGAATGGGGGGGTTTTAGCTTGCTGTAACTGCAGAGTTGCAATGTTGCAACAAATTGGTTTAAAATTCAGGGCATGCCTTTTAATAAATTTGTTCCATATTCGCCTGTACAGACACCAGAAATTGAAAACTGCACTTGCTGATTCAACCGCGAAATCCGCGGCAAGATAGGACGGCTCACTTCTTTTTTCCGCTACTAGCTAGCGGAAAAAAAAGCGTGCGGCTTCCATTGAAGTCAATGGGGGCAGCGTATTTTGAGGCGGATTACGCGTCAAAATCCGCTGCCAACCTGCCCCGTGTGAACTAGCCCTTAGCCTAAAACCCACATGTAGATTTGTCACAGATTTTGATGCAAAAAATCTGCAGAAAAACTTACATGGGAATGTAGCTTCAAATATCAGGCCAGGATCCTGGACTGGTGTGACTGTAGAGAAAATGTACAGAAGTTTGACACGGTGAACGCGTAATTTATAAAAACTAAATCTTTAGCAATGTTGAAGAATTTAATACGCTGTTATCTGTGGGAGATCACAAACTCCAGCTAGATTTGTCAAGTAAATCTTATAAAACTATGTAAAATCCTCTTGCTGAATGATGGCTTCATTGCAGTAAGTTAATAGTCATGTTGAATGCTTGCAGCTGTTCATATGTACAGATTCCTGGAGCATCTACATAGGAAGCACATGCAGATGGGCTCAATAATAAATAGTATAGCCAGGTTCAGACTATGTGACTGCAATGTCAAAACTCCTTTTTCCCCTTAGTTTTTTATTTATTGAAAAACATGGCAAGGTTTTTTTTTTTTTTTGTTTTGTTTTGTTTTTACAATCTACATAATATCACATATGACTTTTCCAAAACCCTTTTTCGCAAGGTGTGGATTGGATTGGCTAGAATCACATCCTGTTTGCAGTGACTGTAAAACAACGCTGGTTTTTCCACTGCAGCGTTTTCGCCATGTCTTAGCCAAATGAGGCGGTTGATGCACTGGGGGCGGGCCTTCAACTTCCTGGAGCACTGCTCTTGTTGCTCAAATAGGATGGGTGATGTCAAAACAGTGGAGTGATCAACTCAATCTGTATGGGGTGGCACAGGCAAAAGATGGTAGGGGTCTTAGTGGCAAGAGCTATGCTCTAGGGAGCTTAAGCCCCGCCCCCAGTGCACCAACTGCCTCATTTGCATATGGCTTCAAAGTTGGTTTTCTCCAAATCTACAAAAGCAACGTATATAACAAAAGTACAATGTTTATCACTGTAACATGGTGGAGTCAGCTGAATATGCTTGGGGGTGGTGATAGATTCCCTTTAAACACTGTCCCCTTTTATGGTAAGCCCCACTATTTTGACAGAAGGGACAAAGAGTGGCTAAAACAGTTAAAAAATGTGGTGTAAAGCATGTAAGCCATTTTCAACAATAGATCTGTATCTGTGTGTAGAGCCACGCTAAGAGAGTGGCACTTGGACCTTTTACAGACTTTTGGGACATCAAATTACCAATAGCCTGTGGTTTAGTGTCCCTAAAAGCCCTATCCAAACACTGTGCGTGTCCCTTTAAATAAAACAAGTATAATGTAGTGTAGATAACTGCAAAAACTAATTGTCTTATGTCTACCTCGATGCTATTGTGTCCTGTAGTGGTTTGTACCTGGAAGACGGGAGGAGAAGCTAACGAATACTGTGCCAATAATAGCCTTATGTATTGTCATGGTTATTACTAACATGCTCTTATGGTGACAGGATTGTTCATTCATTGTCATTTCTTTCCATCAGGCCTGTTGTACATTTTTCACAGCGTCCATCCATCCGTCAAGTCTTCTGTTCTTGTCCCTTGAATTCTGCACTGTGATCTCCTAAGACTTTTATCATCTTCATTCTGCTCATTATGAGTCACTTTAACAATAGGAAAAAATCACAGTGAATGGGGTCTTTTAGAAAGTGTCAAATAAATAAAATTTCTATAGAGCAGAACATATTCATCCTGCCATTGACCAAGAATGGGGATTTTGTTGCCATCTGCTCTCTTTGTCTGATAGATGGGCAATAAAAGTAAAAAATGAGTAGCTATGACACAATCCCTTTAATCATACAGGATCATATTATTAGATCATAAGTTATTTTTTTCTGCTCTAGCTTATAGTAATAACTCATATGATTCAGGTCGATGTTCTCGGATAACTGGCTGTCTACCAAGCCTGGAAAATAAGTGTTACATACATGTACTAATAAACTGATTGTGCATAGCTGCGTCAGCTGCATTCTAGTTTTCTACCAGCAGGGAGCAGTGTGCTCTTCTTATTCACTCATGACATAGCTAATCTTCAGTTTTTCCCTATCCTCAATATATAGTAACACCCATTGGATCTGAGTGATTATATTTGTGTAGAAAGTACTTGGCAGGGATGTGAGCATTGAGCAACTAATAAATGATTTCTGCAGGATAACTGCTTTTCCATTAGAGACGATCATAATATTTTGTCAGATTTTGTTGACTGTGACATGTTAAGATTGTGAATATAATATGTTAGCATTTCGCATTGATATGGATCCAGTGCTGTGTTTCCTTAAAATACAGTCTTCCAGTGCCTTATATAGCTCCTTAGTATTTCCTAGCACTATGCAGAGATATTGTTTCCTTCCCCAATGGGAATCATCATTTACTTTTGCTTATACACACACACCTAATAAATAAATATATATATATATATATATATATATATATATATATATATATATATATATAGACAATACCTTGTAGAGCAGCTTCTACACTTTCCAAAGATGCCTTTCTTATGCTGCATTGCGGCTTTATGTTTAGGAAAATCAGCATTTTTTAGGTAGATTAGCTGAGAAGGGGTTTAGCGTTGTTTCTTCCTCTGCTGGGGCTTCGCTCTCTGCTCTAGATAGACGACCCTAACTGCAGACAAATTGTGACAAGTGGAAGATTACTAAAACAATATGGGGGGAGTTGGGCAGCAGTTATGGGGTGATTATCTAAGGAACAGAGTGAAGCCCCTGCAGGAAAAGAAACGCCCCTAGCGCCATATTCAGCTAATTTACATTAGAATAAAATCCTGATTTTCATGTAAATGGAGCTGAAATAGAGAATAAGAAAGGCATTTTTGGAAAGTGTAAAAACAGCTCTACAGGGAGCTGTGATTAGTCCTGCTGACAGACTCCCTTTTATTTTATTTTTTTTAGGATAGGACATACATATCTGCTTGGTGGGGGTTGACAGATGCCCCCCCCCCCCCCATCCCCCATTGAAATGCTATACTGGGCTGCTTCCAGCACCTGTACTATGCACAACATGGGGATGGAAGCAGATGGTTTTGCTACCCTTATAGTGGCTGGGGGTACTGATGCATTTCAGCTCCCTTTGACTTCAATGGAAGCTGAGTTGCAGTACCACCACCTGAAAATATACAGTACATGACGCCGATGGATGCTGGAAGTGACCCTATATACCTGATTTGTGTGGTGGCCTGTCAGTCCTCTATCAATCAGATATTTATGGCCCATCCTTAAAAACCTTGATTCCGGACAACACTTTACCTTTCACCGGTGCATATATTTACTGTATAACTGTCAGGTGCTTATTCATTTCATCTCCTCAATTTTTATGTTTCCATTGCTCAATAATTGTGGTATATGGAATAGTTACAAAGGCTGTCTTTGTTGGTCCCATTGCTCACTTGACTGATTAAGGCCGGGGCCCCACGGGACATAAATGCTGCGATTTGCCCGCAGCGGAGACGCTGCGGGAAAAATTGCGGCGTTGTACAGTGCAAGCAAAGGGGATGGGATTCATGCGAATCCCATGCCCACTTTGCAGAAAAAAAGCACAGTGCGGACACGCTGCGATTTACAAAGCCGTTGTGGCTTTGCAAATCGCAGCATGTCAATTATATCTACAAAAACGCCGGCGGCTTTCCCGTAGATATGTTAAGAGAAAGTCCATGGAGGAAAACTCTGTGAACTTTCTCTTAAAAGTGCTGCGGAAAGAACCGCAATGCGTTCACACAGTGGTTCTTTCTGCAGCGATTTAGCGATATGATTACGGCCTGTGGGGCCTTAGCCTTAGTGACCGACTGGATGGAAATAGAAGGAGATCGCTGCACTGTCTACCTAGATCCAGAACCACCTTAAGGTGGTTGTGAAATTGCAGTGTTTTTGCCTCTGCCCAAAATGCTGCGCTTTACAGCGCCTGCAAAGCAAATGAGATTCTGTCTAATCCCATATACACATTGCAGAAAAAAATCAATAGTGGAAAGGCAATGCAGGAAAAAAAAAACATTGGGTTTTCCCATAAACATAGCCATATTTAGACAATATAATAGATAATTGAAAGTTAAACATTTCACAACTATAAATAAAGAACAATTTACAACAGATTTAATGTAACCATCTTTGTAGCGACAGCCTATTGGCAGCAGATACGAACATGAATGCAGGACATTTCTATGGTCTGGTACCTGTCAGAAAACCAGCCATGATTTCCTTATTGCGGTCAGGTTTTCTTCACTTGCATGTAATATCCCTGACTGATAAACTGGCCACAATAAGGAAATTGTGGCTGGTTTTCTGACATGTGCCAGACCATAGAAAGTTCCAGTATTCATGGTTGTATCCATTGGCAACCTATCAAGATGAAACCACTAAAATGGCTTAGAGAACGAAGAGATTTTAATGGTGATACTTGTGACTGTATTGAGTCTGGTTTCACTATAACAGAATTGTATAAAGTAAGACAATTCTCCACTGGGATGAACAGAATATAGAAATGAACTCAGAATTTCCAAATAATTTTGATATGTTATCTTAAAGGGGTTATGCTATGGGGCGGGTCTGACTCCTGAGACCCCCATTGATCCTGGCATTGCATCACTATTGCCTACTCATGTCAGGGAAGTAGAGCAACTGACTGCACTTTAGAGCCACTGTGGGAGGAGGCTCATTTGTTGTCTGCAGCTTTTTCAGATCAGTCAGCACTTTTCCATTAAGGTCTATGAGGGAGATATAAATATATTGTGGAGATGTTAGGTTGGTAGAAGCAGTGGTGCGGACCCAAACAGGCAAGACAGGGACACAAAATATGCAGCAAACTGGTTTATTTATAAAAACAAACAGGAAAATAAATAAACCTTGACTTCAGGCACAAAAGAAACAAAACAAAATACAGCCTCAACTTCAGGCAAAAGCAAAATACAAACCTGCTCGTCTGAGCAACTAACTAAACAGAACTGATAACCTAATTATACATGTGGCTTACTTCCAGCCACATGAACAAAACAAGCGCAATATAGTCTCACCAGACTCAGGGTTACAGGACAGAGCCACACACCTCCTTTCACCCCACACAGTTCCATGGGGTGAAAGGAGGTGTATTCTGTCCTAGTAATGAGCCAAGGATCTATACCTGGGTTGAGGCCTACTCCAGATCCAACCTGGACAACACACATATCAGAAACCTGGGGCTGATATACCAGGAGTCCAGCACTTTGCCTGTCACCTCCTCACAATATATATATATATATATATATATATATATATATATATATATATATATATATATGAATATCTTACTAATATTATAAATGTGAAAGTTTGTTACTCAAGCACGCAAAAACGCCTGAATGGATTTGAATGAAATTTGGCACATAGATAGATTGTAACCCCAATTAAAACATAGGCTGCTTTTTTATCCCGGTAAATGACATGGCTTCACGACTGTTATGAATTTATGTTCATATACTATATTACACTGCTCTTGCAGCAGCTTATCTTAGGTTCTGATAAAGCCAGGTCTGTAATCTCTCTATGTAAACACACAGATAACAACAGAAGACTCTGCATAAGTAAGTCTTCTGTGTCCTGTTGGACAAGGGGAGACACAAATACAGAAAGTCAGAAGCAGACTCTGGAGGCAGCTCGTTTGGACACTGACTTGAGAAAACACCTTTAATACAAATTGGCAGTTTCCCAATTTTAAACATGCCGAGGAAACGAATTTGTCGCAAATTTACCCAAAAAAATCAGAGCTATGAAGCTAGGGAGAAGTCAACAGACTTCTGCTCAAGCAGAGCTGAGGAGGATTCAGCAATGTAGGTGTCAAGCGGCTCTTAGAGCAGCCGAAACGCTGGAGCAGACGGATCATCGACGCCAACAACACGCTCATTATATGGCGTCCCAGCGAGCTGCTGAGATGCCGGAACAATCACGGGCATGGCGCAAGGAACAAGTTGAGCGGCAGGCCAGCTTGAGAGCTGCCAAAATGCCGGAGCAGTCGGATCATCGATGCCAGCAACACACTTATTATATGGTGGCCCAGCAAGCTGCTGAGATACCGCAACAATCACAGGCACAGCACGAGGAACAAGTTTAGCGGCAGGCCAGCTTGAGAGCTGCCGAAATGCCGGAGTAGGCGGATCATCGACGCAGCAATTAGCTGAATATAAGTGGATCATCGATGCCAACAACACGCAGATGAAGTCGCGGCAGAGGGTAGTAGTACATATAAATACTGTAAATCTAAATCTCCCCTACAGGACTTCTAGTATGGCACCACTTGCTGCTCTCTAATTTTTGGGAGAAGTGGATAGAGCAGACATGGCATTGGTCAAATGTACTCTTAGCATAAGAAGATGCAGTTTATGTTGCTAGACATAATATTAGGCAAGAGAATGGCAAATTTTCCAATTTTCTTAGCTAACCACTTCAAGTAATGACTATTGTGTTTAATTGATCCAACACCAATATTCAATAGTTGTTTCAGTGACAAGTAGTGCACTTATAATGGCCTATACATTTTTGCCCAACTTACCAGCTGTCAAATGTCTTGAGCAGACCGCAGCCAAAGATCAAAAAAGCTTCAAAGAGTATTGTCATATAGATGTTGCAAACATGTAGAAGCCGGTACACACTTTGTAAAGAAACTGCAACCAATGTTTTCTATCCATTGCACACTGCAGCTGGTGTGTACATAAGAATAATAGCAACAATAAGGTGACCAGTGTGCCATACTAGTGAATACAAATCCCATTGTGCTACAATAATGTCACTGAACTTATGGCCGTGTGTCTGCACTACTTCTCGGAAGTGATGAGAGTTGTTTGTACTTAGATCAGCATGCATAGTGTGAACTGGTACTGTATATGCCTGGCTTTCTGAACTAAAGCTATTCAAGCAAGTCCACCATACTAACAAAAGCAACATCTCCTTTTATTTCCTATTGTGTTTCCTAACTCGGAGGTAACCTTCATGTACTGACTCCCATCCATCAGCCCTTGTTACCTCTATCTACGTCACTATGAGCATGGTTGGGGCATTTTCACTGATCTCACATAAAACCCCATCTGGAGAGGACAGGGTAATGTCTGGAGACTTCATTTAGTAAAACTAAAGGATCACTTAGATCCCTAATTTCGCTTTACCCTTAAAATGTCACTTTTGTTAGTATTTCTAATAAAACACAACATGAATCCTAGAAACACGTGAGTTAAAAGTACAATCCCTGAGCCTAAACATGAATTTATATGACCAGTAAGCCTGACTAGGAGAAGTGTCAGGGCCCGCTGCTGCAATCCCCAACTTGGCGACTAGGGTTGAGCCGATCTTGAGATTTCAGGATAGTTTTTAAAATCCGATTTCTGATCATTTTCCATCCGAACACGATCCCGATCCCAATTCCGATCCTAATGCAAATCAATGGGATTTTTTACTGATCAAAAATTGGATTTTAAAAACGATCCTATTCACTACACAGCGTGGAATCCAAAAATTGAAGGCTTCAATTTTTAGACTCCAGGCTGTGTAGTGATTAAAAAATCTCCCGGCTACTTAAGTCCCCCCTGCTGTCATCTTACCTGCACAGAAGCGCTGCCCCTGCCGCTTCACACTGCTCTCACTATTCTTTCTACTTCACATGTCTGCAGAGCACCATACGTGCCCCCGCCTCCCAGGCTAGTGTTGCTGATGCTGGGAGTAGGCGGGGCTTGTGGCACGCACGGCGGCATGCACGGAATTCCGTTCCCGATCTTTTTTAGACGGAATTGGAACCCGATCGCGATCTTGAAATTTACTCGATGGCCGATCAGGATCCGATCTTTTCCGATCACGATCGCTCAACCCTATTGGCGACCGCTCCAATGCTACCAATCTCTATGGCAGTGTTCTTTAGCATATACTTGTATTGGCCATGAAGTAACAGTTTCTGTGTTGTGCTGTCCCTCTGTTACCCCTCCCTAAATTCATGAATAAACTGGGTGTTATCATTCCTTTTATCGAATGGTGTTATCCCTACACAATCTCATCCTGTCCGCACTGATTGAACAGTGATTGACTTTGTATGGGCATATTCCTAACTGGTAACACCCAGTTGTCAATTTATTCAATACTCCATAATTGTCATATTTTGGAGAATAAAACGGTTTTCAAAAACAGACCCGTCAATGAGAGGAGGCAAGTCCTTTATAAATGCAGGGAATGGAGTGTTGTCAGATTGTACAGATAATCTGCAATGGTTCTTGCTTCAGCCCCGCACAAAGAAGGCAAACGCATCTACATTTTGTGTTTATTTGGGCTATTTTGGAGTGGAACAATTTGTTCCTGCTATTGTGCCTTCAGAAATATGTTAATCCAGTGTGATAATACATGTTTCTAAATATGGCTAACTGCTTATCTACTATTGGGGAACAACATTGATACTGTCTCTACTAGCCTAAACTCTGATTTTTTTTACCGACATACTATTTGCACATTTGTCACGTGGATTTGCATTTCATGCACTTATGATTTATCGCCTTTCTTGGTCTTTTTATTGATGTGTGTGGTTTTCCTTGTAAAATGTTTAAAACTTTAGTATAACCTATTGAAATACAAAAAGTAAGCAACAATTTAGACTTATTTAGTGATTTTTCTACCTCTGGCTAAAGCCCCATGTAGCGTTTCCGTAGGTATAATTGACATGCTGCACATATTTTCTGCAGCGTTTATGTCACATGGGTCCTGGCCGGATCGCGGCTGCCAGGGGGTAAACGGGGGGAGGCCGAGGTCACAGGGGAAAGAGAGGTAGGCCAGGGGTCACGGGGGAGGCCAGGGGTCACGGAAGGGGGGGAGGTTGGCCTCACGGAGGGAGAAAGTGGGGACCAGGCTTGTGAGGGGTTGGCGTGGAAAGCCGGCCTCACAGTTGGGGGGAGCACAAGGTTGCAGAGTCCCATTTGGGAGAGAAGGAGTTTGGGAGGCCGGGGGCGCCTTTCAGGAGGTCAAGGCAAGTCGGGGTGGCGAGTGAGGTGAGCGAAGCTGCAGGGGCAGCGGGTTCCATTTCGCCCGTGGGGCAAAATGGGGGGACTGGGTATGCGGCAGGAGGGGGGGGGGGCCTGGCCCACACTGCAGGAGTCTTGCCTTGGGGGGGAAGGAGGCCGTGGACGAAGTCGCGGGTATTGCTAGTATTATATAATTCAGCAGACTCGTATGTCGTACTTACCAACTCTCCCAGAATATCTAGGAAGCTCCTGAAAAACAGAAGTGGTCGCCCAGACTCCTGGAAGAGCAGACGAGACTCTTGGGCCTAGTGGAATGCTCCCACATCCACCATTTTATACATGATTTGGACACTTTATATTCTGGCTACACACCAAAAACGGAGTGTGACCAGCGCATGTCATGCTCACATCACAAAAAGGGGGCACGTCTTTGCACAAAAGAGGATGTGGCCTATGCGGTACATGTGTCTGTGAACTTACCGTTTTGTGCAGTGGGTTCTATGTATTGGTGGTAATGGCAGTATCTATTCCATGTTATACTAGGTTTTTTGCACTAGCTTTCGGCTTTCCGTTCTTCAGGTCTACTTGGGAACCTGAAAAATGGAAAGCTAACCTGCTTAGAAATACGCAGACCCCACAGACTATAATACGGTCTGCTGGGTTTCTGCCTGGGTACTGCCCAAACAATGTCAAGAGAAAAGTCCTACTTTCAGGACTTTTCTCCCTGCGTTTTTTAAGCAGATTTGGGGATGGAAACCCCAAATGTAGAATGCCCGTCAGTGTGAACCTAGCCTAAGTGGGGATTCCATTGGATACCCTTTTATATTAAAAGGTTGAAAATCATTGTTCTAAGATACGAAGAAGTGTGGCCAGATGAAGGAGCCCTCCGGGAGAGGAAGATGTTCATTTAGTTGTGAGACCACCCATAAAGTGGTATAGATTGTGATCTTGCTATGGAGCCCTCTCCCTAAATATGTGCTCATGATCTCATCTCTATATTTTAGTGATATTAGTAACCTGGCCTGTTAGTGGCACTAAAAGTCTGGAGTTTACTATTGCTAATCTGGGAGATTGTATATTTTCTGCGCAGCCAGCAGTTACTTGGCCGGTTTTCTTGGCATTCTGCCTTCATAATATCAACATTTAGAAGTAATGTTTAGACATGAGGGGAAGGAAAGATAGTCTGCGGCCACAACCAATTACAGAGTTTTGATCTTTTTTGGTGAGATGGAAACTCACCCTCTTAATCCATGCCAAATTTGATAAGGCCCAAGGAAAGAGCAAGCGGCAATAGTCGCAAAGAAATATGGTAGGGGAGGAAAGGATTATATAAACCTTGTGTCCAGATAGTTATTGTTTCTTCCTGTAGTAATATAAAAATAAATGCAGAATATATATATATATATATATATATATATATATATATATATATATATATATATATATATGTCTATTTTATATACTCTTGTGCCTACTGGTTGAATGTAGCAAGTACATGATACTGCCAGTATATATGCCCACATGTGCTGTGCCATACCATCCAATTCCATATCTCAATGCCATAAATGTACAGTCATTCAGCCATACATATACATCTGCATATAAACCCATATTCTATATCTGCCTAATGCCATCAATTACATTCACCCATCTATGCCGATGCAAATCAGTCCAATGTATACCAATATATATATATATATATATATATATATATATATATATATATACTGTATATACTTTATGTAATCCTGCCTATCGACCGGTGTCATTCATACACACATGGAGTAAAATGTGAAGAGATACACGAATGATCTTTTAACATTGAATGCTGCACAATACACCCAACCACATCAAACATCTCTGTTCTAAAGATATACAGAATTTTTCTATGTTCCATCTTGACAAACACCCAGTGACAATCCGTCTGTGCCTTCCCCTTAGCTTGCACCATTGCAAGTATTTATAATCAAGTGCAACATAAACCACATGTCCTTGTAGGGTAAGAGGCAAGCATTTTGTATGGATCTAGATCGCTAGTAGATAAATCACTTCTTATTCTTAAAACTTAGAGAAGGAGGGGTTATACAGTTATACTTCTAAAAATAACACAGATATTTATTCAAAGCCATCTAAACAATGCACATTGATGGAAATGCTACTAGCGAAACTTTGCAAAGGGAGGATATTCATTGCAGGAGCCATCAAAAGACTGCAGGGACTCTTGTAAAGGACTGTGGGAAAAGGGAAGACGAGAATAAGCCAATACAGGGTCAACTCAAAGATCTTGTAATTAGAGATGAGCGAACAGTAAAATATTCAATATTCGTTACTCGTTTCGAATAGCCGCTCAATATTCGACTATTCGATCGAATATCGAACCCCATTATAGTCTATGGGGAAAAATGCTTCGTTTCAGGGGACACCATTCGACTCAGGAGGGTCACCAAGTCCACTATGACACCCCAGGAAATAATGCCAACACCTCTGGAATGCAACTGGGACAGCAGGGGAAGCATGTCTAGGGGCATCTAGCAAGCCCAAGTCACAGTTTTACCCCACCATCACAGCCTATCAACTACACACTTTCCACACTCAAAAAAAAAACCCTCTATCAAAGTGGGAAAATACCTGGAAACCTTCTTTCTTCCCCAAATGGATGGACAGAAACCCAAATTTAAGCTAAAGAAACATTAACAAGCACCCCTTTATATCACATTGCCCATGACAACCACAGATGGAATAGGCAATGGGAAATCCAAAAGCCCCCACCCTTAACTGTCATTGTGGATGTGTGTGTGTGATGTGGTAAGACCTTCCAAAATTCACTTTTCTGGCCCTTAACGTGAGCCCTTCCAAATTAAGTTAGAGGCCCTTAAGCTGAGCTACCAGCAGAGATTGAGGCCCTTTAGGTGAATTCAGCCTCTTACCAGCAGAGTTTTAGCACCTTTAACTTAGTTCAGCCTTGCACCAGCAGAGTTTTTTGCCCATTGGGTGAGTTGAGCCTTGCAGCAGCAGTGTTTTTGGCCCTTGGAGTGAGTTGAGCCTTGCACCAGCAGAGTGTTAGCCCCTTTAAAATTCTTAGCCCCTAAAACGATGGTTCCAGAACCATCACTCTCATTGTGTTGGATTGATGCAGTGGATTGGACTGAGGACCCAGACATTGACCTTGATTGGGAAATTGATAACATTTTGGCATCAAGTCCTGGGGGTAACTTTTATTTAGAGGACTGCAAAGGTGGAGAATTGGCTGCAACTACTACTACCGGTAATGGTCCTCTAGTATCGGACTCTACATTACCTCTACAGGGTTCTGATCAGGTGTTAATAGTCCAAAGAGCATGCTACAGTACTTTAGATGTAGATCAGAAACCACTTTCCCTTCCGACATCAGATTTAACCAAGCTTCACCACCATCATCATCCTGCTGAGATGGAGCCACTAAAGGAAACCTTCCCTTCAAAGCATGCCTTCTGGAGCTGCGACTGAGCCAAATCTAAACACAGAGTCCTTTGGAACTGAACAAAATTCACCAGCAGTGTTTTTGGCCCTTAGGGTGAGTTGAGCCTTGCACCAGCACGTGTCCCGTAACATCAGGTGGGCCCGAAGTTCTGCGCTAAGTTGCACAAAGTTCCACTTGACCACCGATACGTGGACAAGTGTATACGGCCAGAGACGCTACATCTCAATCGCGGCACACTGGCTGAATGTAGTTGAGGCTGGGACCGGGTCGCAAACTATGGTGGTAGACCCTTAAAAATTGGATTGACCATACATGGCCTGACTGAATGAACGGCTGTCTCCCGCTTAGCTTCGGGGGGTAGACCCTTAAAAATTGGATTGACCATACATGGCCTGACTGAATGAATGGCTGTCTCCCACTTAGCTTCGGGGGGTAGACCCTTAAAAATTGGATTGACCATACATGGCCTGACTGAATGAATGGCTGTCTCCCACTTAGCTTCGGGGTGTAGATCCTTAAAAATTGGATTGAGCTGATATAGCCTGATTGAATTGCTGTGTCTCCCACTTAGCTTTGGGGGGTAGACCCTTAAAAATTGGATTCAGCGTACATAGCCTGACTGAATTTGTGTGTCTCCCAGGTAGGTTTTGGGGGTACACACTGTGAAAAACTGGATTGAGCGTACATAGCCTGACTGAATTTCGGTGTCTCCCACCTAGGTTTTGGGGGTACACACCCTGGGTATCTGGATTGAGCGTATATAGCCGGACCTAATTGCTCTGTATCCCTGTTTTGGGGTTAAACACTGCCTGAAAAGCTGGTTTGCACTTATATAGCAAGAAGTAACTGTTGTGGATTCCTGCTATTTTGTGGGGGACACCCCTAATAAAAGCTGGTTTGCACATACAGTATATAGCAGGAGGTAACTGCTCTGTGTTCCTGCAAATTTGTGTGTGGGGGGGGGGACACCCCAAAGAAAAGCTGGTTTGCACGTATGTAGCAAGGAGTAACTGCTGTGGATTCCTGCTATTTTGTGTGGGGACACCCCTAACAAAAGCTGGTGTGCACATATATAGCAGCAAGTAACTGTTCTGTATCCACCGTCCATGGAAAGCTGGACTCCTGTCCCTGCAGTGTATAGCTCTCAGAAGAGCTGTTGTTGTTCTTCGGTTTTTCCCTGCCCATCTCAAGCTAATGCCTATCTAGCCATCAGCAGATATGTCCCTCTCCCTATTTCTTACCGCGAAATGACACATGGTGGCATGTTTTCGGCATCAATGTGTTTTTTCAATTTTTTTTCACTGCCTCCGTTGTTGTAGTTCCTGTCCCACCTTGCCTGCACAGTTATTGGTGCAAAACACGCGCCAGGGAAGGTGGGAGGGGATACAAATTTTTACTGCGTATGCCGCGTGGTATTCGATTGGGAACAAATACATCGAACGGCCTGATATTCGATCGAATACCTATTCGATCGAACGGTCTTTGCTCATCTCTACTTGTAATATTTACATTTAAGATTTACAATGTATATGTGTTATGTAGTAGTATAATTTATGTGTGCGGTACAGCAGTATAATTTATGTGTGCGGTACAGCAGTATAATTTATGTGTGCGGTACAGCAGTATAATTTATGTGTGCGGTACAGCAGTATAATTTATGTGTGCGGTACAGCAGTATAATTTATGTGTGCGGTACAGCAGTATAATTTATGTGTGCGGTAAAGCAGTATAATTTATGTGTGCGGTACAGCAGTATAATTTATGTGTGCGGTACAGCAGTATAATTTATGTGTGCGGTACAGCAGTATAATTTATGTGTGCGGTACAGAAATATAATTTATGTGTGCGGTACAGCAGTATAATTTATGTGTGCGGTATAGCAATGTTAATCATAGTTTTTTGTGCCACTATATCTATTATTACCAAAACAAACTGTAGTTGTAGTCCTGTGTCCAGGAATGTATGTAAATACTTTAGGGTAAAATTGCATTACCACTTAAAGGAAATCTGTCACATAGAAAATGCTATCCAATGTGTAGTCAGTATATCATACAGTAGGAGGAGCTGAGCAGATTGATATGTCTTGTGTAGTTTAAGGCCTCATTCACTCATCTGCACATTTGTTGGCAGTGTTCTGTCTGTGGTCGATCTGATTTTCACATCTGTGAAAAACAGATCACCTTTTTTTTTCATTTAATTTTCTTTACTCCATATATCTCTGGGTCCATGAAAAAAAAATGGATGACAAATGGGTGTGTTTTTTGTTGTTTTTTTTTAAATTCAAACTGTTTTATAAGAATTTTTTCAATTTTACAGCAGGTATAACAGGAAAAAATGCTATGGAAAGTCAGCAGAAACAAGGCCCATATTGATAACACTGAAAAAGAAAAACAATGACACAGGGCCATACAATGAAAACATATGGTGGTGTTATAAATTCAAATGATCGTGCCGGTCTTTTTTTTTTGTCATGGACCAATAGACATTAATTGATGTCATGAATCAGGGGAAAAAAGGATCATTCCACTGTTGTAATCATTATATACACATTGAAAGAATGGGTACATATGGTAGCCACAAAAAGTGTGGGCACTACACGTACTTGCTGTGTGGCCTAACCCGTCATTTACCCATGAAATCTCTGTTGTGTCTACATTCAGAAGTCAAGGAGATGGTCCTGTCGATTACTGACATGACTCTACATACAGCGATAGCTGTCACTCATTGCTAGACCCACAATGTAAAGATTTCAAATTCAATATATCAGTGACAGGTTATACTGAACTTCTTCCCACAAACTATACATCAGTCCGCTCAGCTCCTCCTAATCTATAACTCGATGCCTGCAGATGAAACATTTCCCATGTAATAGGATTTCCTCTTATTGCAGCAGAGAAATGACGCACAACATGGCTGCTATTCATTGGCCTTCTATATGAACCATTTATGGGCAGGGTCCTACACAACAGCTGTCTGTTCTAGTTCATACAAGACAATCCCAAGGATGGGAAACCCCTAAATTACGTCCATATTCTCTAGCAGTGCATATAGTGAGAGGTGGTCTCGCAAAGCTTATTTACTTACATTAGATTACTAGAGGGTACCTAGACTGCAACCCTAATAATGCAAGTCACAAGAATAAGGTCTGGGCTGACCCAAGGGATTCTGGGAGATTTCAGCTTTCAAGCCTACTGATTTATGAATGCAATGCTGTATAATACTTTGTACCACTTATGTCATATCGATCCTATGTGCATACATGTCAATCTGCCAATGTATATATCAGATATTTAGTCTACTCCGGTCAATGATGACAATGCTTCTTAATAGTTTGCAATGCTAATGTTTCTATCTATCTATCTATCTATCTATCTATCTATCTATCTATCTACGGTATCTATCCAAATAAATTGCATGCAAAGAGAAAACGTCAATATTCCAGCTACTAAAGTGTTAACACCACCGAAAATATGTCATGTTTATCATCAGAAATAGGATTAAGTGCAGCTGGCTGGCACTTTGCTGAGCTCCATTGGGAGGGGAGTATGTGACTTTTTATTTTGCTGTCTTTATTGACTAGACTAGAGGGAAAAAAATCCAAATTTGGGCACATGTACTCTTTTTAGATGTCTGGAGGTCTGTAAGGAAAATACTGGGGGATGGGGGAGGGGGCTGGGATAGCTGCATTTAGATATTGTCTCCTGCAGAGATCTAGTCTGTGATCCTGATGTAACTATGTCCTGGCATTAAATAGTTAATAGTAAACCAATATTAAATAGGCATTGTATACATTCACATATTTCATCATCGTAAACCCAATATGTATGCAGGATCTATGGACATAGACATTGCCTCCAAATCTGAACATGTCAATCGATGTGTTTAAATAGACAATACATATGATTGAAATCTGTCTCATTTGCCCCAAAATGTAACTAACTTCTATAAAGTGAATGTGACATAAAAAAAATTTGCTAAATTTGTAAATCAAATATTTGTTACACATATTTTAAAATAATTTTTTGTGATTTATTACATATCTCTAGCCATGGAATATCCATGTCAATATCTATATTTCAAACAAAAAATATTTTTAATTCCTTCAATTTTTCACTCTTAGGCCTAATAAGATGACACTTTTTGTTACGTAGGAGATTTCTTTGCAGCAGTCACCTCATTTTCACAGGCAGCATTGCAGTGAGAGATGTCATCCATATATAAAGATTAGAGATGAGCGAACAGTGAAATGTTCGAAGTAAGTAGCTGCTCAATACTCGACTGTTTGATCGAACATCGAACCCCATTATAGTCTATGGGGAATAAATACTCGTTTAGGGGGAAACCACTATTCGACTTAGGAGGGTCACCAAGTCCACTATGACACCCCAGGAAATGATGCCAACACCCTGGAATGCAACTGGGACAGCAGGGGAAGCATGTCTGGGGGCATCTAACATGCCCAAGTAACTGTATTACGTTGGGATCCCTGTCAGCTTGCGATATGCGGGAGCTGACTGTTTCCCATAGGAATGCATTAACCAGCGTTGATTGGCCGAATGCTGTACTCTGAGTGTGCAGCAGGGTTCAGCGCATCTCTGATGCAGCAGAGCTGAGTGTGCAGCAGGGTTCACATCTCCGGTGTAGCAGTGCTGGCCGTGCGCTCAGCTTGGCTGCATCTCCGGAGTAGTCAGCTGAATGCATGGCCAGCACTGCTACATCTCAGCATAGGAATGCATTGACCAGCGTTGATTGGCCGAATGCCATACAGAGTACAGCATTCGGCCAATCAACGCTGGTTCTGCCGGAGGAGGCGGAGTCTAAGACTGGTCCACAGCAGTCTCCATTCTGGTCTGATCTTAGACTCCGCCTCCTCACAGACGAGCCTCCGACAGAACCAGCGTTGATTGGCCGAATGCTGTACTCTGTATGGCATTCGGCCAATCAACACTGGTCAATGCATTCCTATGGGAAAAAGTCAACTTGCGCATATCGCAAGCTGACAGGGATCCCGAACAGATAGAGCCCCAAAGAGCTGTGTGAGTGACATTCCCACCTAAATAAAGGTAATCCCTAGCTAATCCTGCCTGTCACCTGATTTAGCCAGCCAATTACTTTTTCCGATTTTTTTCGATGCCCCCGTTGTCGTAGTTCCTGTCTCACCTTCCCTGCGCAGTTATTGGTGCAAAAAAAAGCGCCAGGGAAGGTGGGAGGGGATACAATTTTTTAGCGAGTTTGCCACCTGGTGTTCGACTGGAATCAAACATCTCGAACAGCCTGATATCTGATTGAACATGTACTCGATCGAACGCTGTTCGCTCATCTCTAATAAAGATGACACATGGACCACCATTAGCAATAGTTAGTGGTTCCCACTCATCCCCTCCCCATCCCTGCACAATGTCCTCTGTACGAGTCACAGAATAGGTGTAGGAAACTCTCCCACAGAACTCAATTACTTGTCCAATCTATTATATCTATGGCCTCAGTGTCTACTGTAAAGCATATATCTAAATGCTGTTAACAACAACTTAGGCAAGATGGCTGTTCCAGTAAATATATACAGAAAATGGAAAAAAAAAAAATACAGTCAAGATTTAAAAACAGGTTAGAAAAAGTAAAATGATTTTACAATCTGGTTTTATTAGTAGACCATATGTTTCCTTTAAGTGTTCACCATTGTAAACCATTCGTAGTGTTAAATAGAATGGAGTAGATTTATTAAGATTAGGATTTAGTACGCCAGTCTTAATAAAGGGTCAGGTGGCTCAGTGGTTAGCATTGCAGCACTGGAGTCCTGGGTTCGAATCCTGCCTAGGACAACATCAGCAAGGAGTTTGTATGTTCTCCCTATGTTTGCGTGGGTTTCCTCCCATACTCCAAAGACATACTGATAGGGGTCTGACAGGTGCAAGGCATGGCTGACTTATTGAGAGGCTCCAGCCTGAATGGAGATCAATGCCAGACCGGAACCTGGTGTGGATTTCCTGTGTAACTCACATCAGAAAACTTATAGCTATGCCCCTGCTCTCTGCCCACCTAAAGTGGTAACTGAAGTGGAGAATGTGGCGCATATTTGGCAAAAGAAAGAGCTTTGTGTGCCACAATATTACCCATCTATGCCATAAAACTGGCATAAAGGGGTTGATAAATCACCCCAATGTGTGTATGTTATAACCCAGCACAGTATTCACAATTGTGTAGGGTTCAGTGCTAAAATGTTCCTGTATTTGTTGTGCAGTCTCTCTATATACAACATTTATTCTGGTGATCTTGGGAAGTATAGGCTTAATAAAGTACTATACCGTAATTTTAGGTGGTAGACTATCTGCTCCTGCATTATAGCTCTTCTATCTCTATGACTAGCAGAATAGTGAATGTAGCCCATGGCTATAATACAGGACATATTCAGAACCCTTTAAGCATTTCGATCATTATTATCTGTATGGTTGTAGTATGTCACTGGTGATCTGGAAGGAATCCTCAGGATCCCCAGTTGAAAGTATTTCTATGTAAATAGGCAACTCAGACTGACAGCTCAGCAATCGCTCTCACGTCTTATTCCCACTGGGGTTCAATAGGGCGGTTACAAAACTAGGCTTTCAAAAGACACACTAAGGCTAAGGTCCCATGTTGCGAAAACGCCGTAGGTTTGGTTACTTTTTTATTCTTCAGCTCAATCCATTTCCAGCTTTGGCTCAAAAAACGCAGCAAAATCTGCAACAAAAAACAGCAGCTGTGACATGGGGCCGTAGCCTTATACTGATATTAAAGCGAGATTCAAAACAGGGATTGGGCACCTACGTGCTCCCTTTGATTTCTATATTGAAGGTTGTTGAAGCTCTACACTGTTTCAGGTAGAGTACGTGTGTGATGTGTTATGTGAGTCTTATGTTATGGATGATTTATGTGCTTTGGGTATGTATGTCAACCTCCCACAATCTTTCTTGCTGTATAGACATGATATACTCTATATATATACCGTTGGGGCCATTAAAAGCCATTTGCTGTTCTGGCCAGTAATCTAATACAGGTCCTCATTTTTACATTTTTTCTTTATTGCATATACCAAGCGCTTCATGAGAACATTGCAATGTTACACTTTATAATAAATGGTTCTCTTGTTATGTGGGATATGTCTGACCTTATTGTATACTACGATGACAGCACCTACTTTCCTGAAGCATTAATATCCTTCCTTGTATGTAATACTGATGGTAAAGCATTAGGAATAATAAGATAACATACAATAAAGTCACAAGCCCGGAGTAATGGCTGTCAGTGCGATCCTATCAGTGCCACTTTGTATTATCCGCACAGGACAAGGCCTCCCATTACAACTGAGAAATGAGTCTGGCAGGGTTATTCTCACACTTTTCTCGTGCTCTCCCGCCTGCTCAGACCTTACTCTCTTGGGATGATATATTTTCCCATCTCCAAGTTTCCCTCCAAACCATATTTGCACAAACCCACAAGCTTGGGTTGGGGTCAGCCAGCAAATGTATTTTAAGTCTCTTGAACTTAAAGAGCAGGCTGTTTTCTTGTGCTGGAGGAAACGTGAACCCATTCAGTCTCTGGTGCCAAAGAAAACAAGAGAAAACTTTTCCCTTTTCCCGCGGAGCACTCATAATTGCAAATCATTAATATCCAGTGACGTATGCAGTTTCTTAGTAAGTGCTGGTGTCAGGTCTCCATACAAGCGTTTGCAGTGCACTGAAGAACATTACCTGCTATTGGGAAGTGAACGAATAAAATCGTCCTCATATAGTAATGCAATGAGGTTTCACGCCTCTTGTCATGCCAGTTACCCAGTGGAGCGGAGCAGGGTAGCTAGCGCCATGCTTGCCCTAAGTGCTTCTTTAGTGAGTAGTTGTCAAATGGGCATTCAGAAAGTTGCAGGATTCTGATTCAGGGGGCATTTTGCTTGAGATAGTTGCATTTGACAAGACAAGGTCACAGTGAATTCACAACAGTTGCAATAGATAGTCCATGTGGCCAAAATGCAAAGCCCACAGACCTGTTCACTAAAGATGGGTGAACCTCCCAATTTTCATTTCATTTCATGTTTGGATGGCTCGGGTCCCTGATTGATTTTGGGTCAAACAAGTTCAATACGAGCCCAAACTGAAGTTGCATGACAGACTTCAGTGGTGACCCGAGGGCGCATGACATCACTGAGGAGACCGAGAGAGAACACCAGATGCCACGAGGAGGGAAGAGTATAAAGAGTATAAATGGGTTTTTTGTTTGTCTCCCCCCCCCCCCCTTTGAGCCTCTACTTATACTCTGGGGTCTGAAGAGACCCAAGAGTATAATAATATCTCACAATGTATGTCATGGCAGCCATTATAGTTTGTCCTAGACAAATCCAAAATT